>NW_027453059.1:0-24457 GCF_964194025.1 Convolutriloba macropyga
AAATCACTAACAAAAGCAACATTTTAAAAAATAGCAATTCCTTGTTACTTCTGAGTTGATTAATCTTCGAGGTACAATATCTTTCAAGGCGTTTCAGATGACTTACTGCAAAGATGCGTGAGGTTCAATGGTTTTGAACAAATTAATACTGCAAAAAATTGAAGATTTGAAAGTTCTCTAATTTGAATTGCTTCTCCTAATTTCTTTGAAAAAGAACTTTGTTATATTTCTTTCGAGTCTATCTCTCTTTAGTGGCCATATGTGCGTAGGTTTTTGGGCATATTATAATGGACCAAAACTGACCTTCATGATGAAAGCTGCAAGACTCTTAGCAATGATTATTTTTTGTTTTTTCTTATGTTAGTTTTAAAAATTTTGAGAACGTTTGTCTAATTGGATGACATTGTTCAATTGATCTGATGGAGATATTCAGTAGTTCTAGATTTTTCACTCTAGTCCCTAGATTTTATTTCAGGGCTTTTCCTGCTATGTTATTTTTGTTCAGCTAATTTTTTCCAAACGATTTCTTTGTCGTAGAGAATCGTGAGTGGAACCTTAAAAAAATCTTACAACGTAGAGTTTGAAATGAACGCATTTTTTGAGCTTCCTGTTTTTCAAGGATTTACCAAGATTTTTTAACTTCAGTTTTTTGGTATCAAAATTTTAAATCAAAATTGTTTTATACAATAAAATTAGGAACAGTTTTGTTTTCCTCATGCAAGAGCGGTAAATAAGAAAACGAATAGTTTTGGTTTCATAGGGAAATTTGCAATGCAGAGCACTTCTAGAATTTCATTTTTGCAATTTCTTTTTTGCAAAATTCTAATTTCAAAAAAACAATCAACAACTTAATGAGGCCCAATGAGCATTTATTTCGATTTCAGAGATCCATTGATCGTAGTTGTTTGGTTCCGAAATTGTGTTTTTATAATTTTTAGTGAATCTTTGTTTTTTGCATACTTTTGATGCATTTTTTTAGTTCTATGTCCTAATCTTGTAAATTAAAGATGCAGGTGACTTTCTGCAGAGATTTAACGGAACATGTTCATTATTTGAATGCATATCTAATGGTTCTTGATTCTTTGAATTAAACTTTAAAAGTAAAATTTTGTTGGTAAGACGTTTTTTAAGCTCTATTCTGTAAACATTTAGATCTGTCACACTAATGATAGGTCCATTATCCCTAAGCGTGACTCCAAAAAAAGCCTGCATTGAAAAGACTCTTTGATAGAAATACCGAAAGTTATCAGCTAGCAACTTACGTTTTTAATGGCCTTGACACTTTCTTCTGGCAGTTGTCTATTGAATTTTTGGTTTTGGCCTTTATTTGATTTCTTTTTTATACTCATAAGACTTTTTCTGATAATTGTAGGATCTCATTGGCATCCGTTCGAGGCATAGGTTACCTTTGTTAAAGATTTTTGTTGAGAGTTTTTGGTTTCGATGCCTCTATTACTTCGAGCTGTCTCTAAAAGTTGGTGATTTTTTGTATATCGGTTAATCAATGTTAATTTTTTGAAGTCACATTATCACAATAGTGAGAGATCACATTTTTGTTTTACAGAACATATAATCTTGTATATCCAAATTTTTTGCTGAATAATTCTTAATGACTTCGACAATTTCCTCGTTCATTCTTGCCTTCCATGTTCTTCGATTTTTTTTTGAATTTTTCCTTTTTTATTCTTCTCTTTGTCAACTTTTTCACTTTTTCACTTATATATTGAAAATATGTAACAAAGAAGTTTTTAACCTAGAAACAACAAATAGTAGCTTCATGGCTGACGTTAATGGCTTCGATACTTTTGTGTTTTGTAAATGGTTTGCATATTTTTCAATTTTGCAACTTTTTTTCTATTTTTGTATCTGTAGTTGTTTTTTTTGTTGTCCTGTCCTTTCGCTTAGAATTTTCAAAGCTAAATCCCTTGAAGACTTATGAGCGAATCTATCCAGAATTTTCAGTTAAAAACTAGACTTTTCTGACCACTCAGATTTTAAAAAATTCTAAGGTTTTTTGAACTTTGCCACTTTTTTCGTCTTTTTGTCGACTGTTTATCGAGTCTCATCTTCTTTGTAGTTGAGGACAATGTTGTAATCTCATCTGCTTTGTAGTTGAATTTCTGTAAATTAGGTTTTATTGTCTGTAACTTAGGTTTTGTTTTATTGTATTTTTGATTTAGCTATTCCGTGCTTTTTCATGTTAGATTTGAGACTTTTTGGTTTTTTTGTCGTTTGTATTGTCTTCCTGTCTTTGTAATGGCAGGTGTCATGAGCTCTCTAATTCGGCATGTCATTTTATATTATTGAAAAGTTTGGGTTTGTAGCATTTTTTTCTACACAAACATCTATTTCTGTATATCTATAATCTCTTTATTTGATAGACTATTAAGTCAAAAAGGTGGATAAGCGGGGTCGGAATATTATGTGCAAACGCATATTATCGAGCCTCCTTGCTAATTACCTAAAACTGTTGTGTTGCAAAATATTTTTCTTAGCCCTGATCCTATGAGTGCTAATGATCAAAAAGCATACTAGCAAACGAGGGACTTTTATGCAAGTATTCGCCAATTTTTTTGTATTCAGAGTTACTTTCTAATTAATCACTTTTCCTCTTAGGAATTTGAGAAATCAGTGGCGCAAAACAAATAGAAGAGACAACATTATGTTCACGAAAGGCTGAAATTTTTTTAAATAGTCATTTTATTAAGAACGGAAACTAATTTTAAATTTCAGTAGACTAGCTTTTTTGTCTTTCTGGTAAATTTTTAATGACAGCTAACTTAGAATAAGTGTAATAAAAAATTGTGGCTCAATAGATAATGGCATCCAAGTTCTCGTTGCCTATGTTTTTAAATAGAATGACGACGAATCTCCCATTTGATACTGAAGAAAACCTTTAATAAGAAACGACAAACTCATCGTGTCATTGACAGCGTTATGTTTTTTAGCCTTTTTATCTGGAGCTTTATTATACAACAGGGGCATTACGCAATAAATTGCCATCTGAGGATATCATTTCATTGAAAAATGACTTTCAACTCCATAAATTCAATTTGCACGAATTCTTAGAACCTTTTCCGTTGTTCACAATCTAAGCTGTATTTCGTTTACAAGATATCATAACAAGCCAGCGCCCCGACCAACGGTTTTTAACTACTATTGCGCTATAAGTTAATATCATCTAAGTGTAATCGTTCCTTCGTCGCTGTGTCCCACACTGTAAGGCCTTTTATAAATGTATTAATATGCTAATTTTAGTTGTAAAATGGACCAAATGGGCCACTTTATTTATTGGGGGGGGGGGGGGGGGGGGGGGTGGCTGGTAATGATAAGGGCAATCCTACACCAATCACAGTCCAAAATTTTGAAGAGGCTTTTCTATTCGTAATACTGACAAGCCACATTGAACACGTGATAGCCGCCTTCACACTTTGAATCATAAATATATTTGAAGTCATCGTGAATTGGAGACATTATTACTGTACAAAAGCTCACATCTGGGTATAGAATTGCGCAAATGCTTTCGTTCAAGTATTGCTCGTCGTATCTGGAAACATCAGCTGAGCGTAAATAGTGAATTTTTACAGAATATAAAGATCAATAAGCTGTTTGTGCTCTCTGGTTGCAAAATATCAATGGCAGAAAAAAAGGAGTGTCGTTATGCTAGAGGTTGAAAACATAACCGCAATGAGCTCGGGAAATAATGGGGTCTCTCCCATTATAGCCCCCACCGAATCATAGCCCTCCGTCCAAATTACGGTATATTTACGCTATTTCAAGTCACAGATCAACCGAATTTGGAATTTCTTGCATACTGAAAAAAGTTAAAAACGAGCAGACATTTTAAAACGCGGTAGAAACTAGCAAAATTTTAAAAACGAGGTAAAAATTAGCACAATTTAAAAAGGAGCTAAAGTCTGATCATGGCCGATTTTAGTCTGGATGGGTCTGATCATTATCGCATACCTCGACCTGGGTGACTGTACATTCCCAGTGAACCGACACTTATAAGAAAGAGTTTCTTTGATCATGTTTGTCGTATCAAAGTGCATCAAATTTTGATTCATTGGGTTATTTTGAGCAGTAAGCAGGTGGACTTTAATGGGAAAGGCACAAAAATTCAACGCCTATGGTCGGACGGTAGACCTTAAACATCACAAAAGCCGCCGAAAACGAATATATTTGAATGATTTTGATAAAAAAAAAATATACCGCTGATTTTCATTTATTTACATATGTAAATGACCTTCATCTCACTTAATTTAACGGTCTGTGATAAAAATTATTGAACTATTGGTGAAACGGTTACTTGGTTAGTTTCTGTCATTTGCATTAGACTACTGCATTTTGGCACGCATGATCAATGGTTTCATGCAGCCTTTGGCTTTGCTTCAATCCATTAAATTTTCGTTAAATCAAACAACCTCATATACTTTAAAGGTGCTGAAGGAAACCGGTGACTGTGAAAGACGGTCAGTTGAAGAAAAGCTCAAAAAGAGCACATAGGACAAATTAAGGCCTTTCAATATTACTTTCACTGAAAAACCGGTGAGAAAAAACTAGTGTTAACTGCCGTAAAAATATCAAATAACCATTAGGAAAAACAAGATAGGAATCAAATTAGATCACTATGATTTACAGTCGGAGTTCCGATTTTGATACAATATGACCAGTATAGTGGAGATTCTCTGAATTTGGTCTATTTCGGGAGGCATCCTGTTTGTATAAGCATTTCAAAAAAGGATGGGAAAGTTCAAGAACAGATAACTAAGAGCTATTAAAAATTATGCAGATCAGAACAACTGAACAAGACATCTTCTCTCATTTCAATAACTTAATTTACTTGCAAGCCAAATATGCAAAATTCGGATTCAGATTTAAGCAGATTTATCTGTTTTGTCAGATAAAGAATTGATCTAAACAAGCGTCTCTAGCTTCTCTGATTGGTTTCTTTGTCCCCAATCTGCGCTGGTTGAAGTTCGTCGGCTGGAATTACCAATTATTTAAATGAAATAGTTCAAACATTCTCCATTTCTTCGGCTTCTGGTTGACCGTGACCGTGCCCTCCTCATTTTTTTATTTGTAGACCCGAAAACGAGTGAAATGGTCCTCGGTCTTTCATGTGGAACGTATCTTTTTATTCAGGGAAATTACTGTTTCTTGTTGTTCGATGTCAAAATTATGTCGCCAAAACGGACCGAAATGGAGGTGCGACCTTTTTTTTGTCATTATAGCACCCAATGATCTTTTTCAGTTGAACCCTTGTCCAAGTAGAAAAAGCGCCATTTCCATTCATCATTTGTTATCTGCATGCTTTAAACAAAAAATGTTTTACTTTGTCTGCACACTAATTTTGTCCCCTCAAGCTCCCACTTCGCAAAAGCCTGATTTTGTTCCAGGTGTACTTTTTATTCGAACGGTGAGTGCAGGACAGCCCCCTGACATCAAATTGATGCATCACATTGCTGCCGAAAAATGTTATAACCAAAGTTTCAAAGAAGTTCTTTTTCTTCACTTGCTTGAAATTCTTCCTGACGTATCGTTCTTTGTACATTCGAACATTGCCGCTGGCTTCCAGTTTTAGTTTCTGAATGAAATCCATGTTTCAGGGTGTTCCCTGTAGGTTTCAGGTATCAGTATCTTGAAGCGCACCATTCCTGCTGTGAAGGGCATCTTTCTGTTATTGGCACTGACGTCTTTATTTTTCAATTGCAAAAATCAATGAGAAAACTCCATTATGTTGGTTTTTAGGACGCCAAACGCCGGTCATCTAATTATTATGTAGTGACAACTAAACTCTGAACCATTCCCGTTCTCGGACACAATTTCTCATGAGTTTGTGGATTTTGTACTCTTGTCTTTTTTGTCCAAATTTTAATTAATGACTGACGGCATTCCAACTTGCTTCCTTTTTTTGCTTAATTTAAAAAGTGCCACCAAAGTCAAAGTCTTAATGAGTAAACTACCTGAATTATCGCTGATTTTGAATCGCGGCCATGAATAGATTTTTCGCCGATTTTTTAGTAATCTTATCAAGTTTACAGGACGCTAGCAGCTGCCGCATGAACTCATATTTATCAGCTTATGAAAAGTCCTGTTTTTGAGTAAAAAATGCGAGATTCAACTGTTTCGTCTTCTCATTGTTGCACCTCAAACCCTTCCTGAATTGCTTTAACTCCGATAACATCGTACCTGAATTGTTACATGCAGTGTAGTTTGTGGCCGGGCTTCGTTTTAATTTTGTTTCGCTTCGTTCCACTGAGTAAGTTTATTGTGTTTGTTTTGGGGTTTTCGGTTTATCAGTTCATTTTAGAAACAAGATTTTTTGCACTGTGAGTGTTTATGCTGATTGCACATGGATATAGCTCTTCGAGAATGGAAAATATTGCATTTATAAAACTGTTTGGTTGAGTTATAAATGAATTTTTGTATTGTGCTCGTTTATCAAAATTGCGCTTATTTTATGTTTCACTAGCAGGCCCGCAAAAGCATGACAAGAACATCATTCAAAAGAAAAGATAGAAGGTTAAAAAATCACATTTTTTTGCACCACCTGGGGCTGGAACCTATGCCACTTGTTCAAGAACAATAGGTATTATGTTTCGTCACCGATGTATTTCGTTTGTGTATATTACCCCATGTGCCAACAATTTTTTCTCCAACCCCGTTTTCTGCTTTACCATTTTGCATATTTAGGAAGCGCTAAGATAACCATATTCTAAATGGTGGCATACAACTCATGTTTTACGTTAGGCTGCATGTTTAAGGAGCGTTTATAACATGCGATGATACGGAAAAGAGGAGAGAAAAAAGAGAAAAAAGAGGAGAGAAGACAGAAAAAATTAATGCAGAAAAAGAACAGGAAAAAAAGGAAATAGAAAAACAAAAGAGAGAAAAGACACAGAGAAAAGCAAGAAAGAAAAGAAGAAAAAAGCGAAGAAAAGAAAGGAGAGCAGAAAGAGAAAAAAGGCGAGAAAAAAGACAAGAAAAAAAACAGAAAAGAAACGATACAGAGAAAAGAGAAAGAAACGGAAGAAAGAAGAAAGAACGAAAAAGAAGGCAGAAGAAAAATAAGAGAAAAGAAAAAGAGAAAAAAGGAAACAACAGAAGAAAGAAAAGCAGAAAAGAAGAATAGAAAAAAGAGGAAAGAAAGAGAGAGAGAGAGAGAGAGAGAGAGAGAGAGAGAGAAGAGACACGAAAACGACATAGAGAAAAGAGAGAAAGTCAAGACAGAAAACAGAGAGAGAAAAGAAAGAGATAAGAAAGAAAGAAAAGAAAAAAAAACACAGAAAAGAAAAACGGAAAGGGAAGAGAAAAGAACAAAAACCTAAAAAAAACGTAAGAGAGAAACCAAAGAGAGGAACAAAAGAGAGAAGAATGAGAAAGAAAGGGAAAAAAAGAAAAGAAGGGAAAAAGAAAGAAGAATGAAAAAATGAGAAAAAGAAACAAAAAAGAGAAAGGCAGAAAAAAATAGAAAAAAGAGAAGAGAAACGAAAGAGAAAAGTAAGGAAGAGAAAAGAGCAGAAAAGAGAAAGGCAGAAGAGAAGACATAAAAAAAAGACACAAGAGAGAAAAGCGAAGAAAGAGAAAAGCAAGCGAGAGAAGAAAGACAGAAAAGAAAGAAAAGCAAGAGATAAAAGAAAGAAAGTGCAGAGAAAAGAAAGCGAAAGGAAGGAGAGAAACGAAATAGAAAAGAGACTGAAAAAAAGACCGAAAGGAAAGAAAAAAAGAGAGAACAGGAAAGAAAAAAGACAAAAAAGAAAAAGCAAACAAGTGAAAAAGAAAAAACAAAATTAAAGAGAATCGGAGAAATGAAAGCGAATAGCAATTCAGAAAAAAAAGAAAAATTCAGAACAGAAATGAAAGAGAGGAAAGAAAAAGAAAGGCAGAAAAAAAGGTAATAAATAGAAAAAAGAAAAGCTTAAAAGAAAAAAAAGAAGAAAGAGAGAAAAGAAGGACGGAAACGAAGGACAGAAAAGAAAGTGAAAAGCAAGACAGAAAAGAAAGAGAGAAAACGAAGAAGAAGTGCTGTCAAGAATGAGAAAAGCAGGAGACAAAGGAAAAACAGAATGGAAAGAGAAGATAACAAAAAACTAAAGAAAAAAAGCTAAAAGAGGAACGAAAAAGAAGAATGGGAGAGAAAGGTAAAAAAACGAAAAGAACAGAAAAACAGAGAACAGAAGGTGAAAAAAGGAGAAAGTAAACAAACAAAAGAGAAGAAAGGCAGCAAAAGAAGAAAGGCAGAAAGGCAAAAGCGAAAAGAACACAAAATAAAGAGGAAAGAGCAAAGAAATACAGAAAGGAAAGACAGGAAAAAGAAAAACAAGAAAGAAAGAAAGAAAGAGAAGAGAAAGACAGCAAAGAAAGCGCAAAGAAGAAGATAAAAAGATAGACGAAAACGAAAGAGAAAAGAGAGCGAAAAAAGAGGGAAAAAAGAGAGAGAAAATAAAAAGGCGGCGAAACGAAAGACAATAAATATTTAGAGAAAAAAGAAAGCGAGAAAAGCAAATGAAAAATGAAGAGAATAGAGAAAGAAGAGAAAAGCAAGAGAGAAAGGCAGAGATAAAAGACAGAAAAGACAGAGAAAACGAAACTATAAAGAGAAAGAGACAGATGCGAAAGATAGAGAAAGATGAAAGAGAAAAAAAGGAAAGGCAGAAGAAACTCAGAACAGAAAGAGAAAAACATGAGAAAAAATGGAAAGAAATTCAAAAACAGCGAAAAACTGAAGAAGAAAATCAAAGAAGAGAGCAAAAGAGAGAAAGATTAGAAAAAAAAGCAAAAGTAATATAAAAAAGAACAAAAGGAAAACAACAAGGAGACAAAAGAGAGGAAAAGTAGAAAAGGAAACAGAAAAAAGAAATGAAACAATAGAGAAAAGAGAGGAAGAGAAAAGAAAGAGATAAAGAGATAGACTGTAATGAAAGAGAAAAGAAAACAAAAGAAAGAAAGAAGCCAAAGAGAAGAGAGATATATAAGAAAGAGAGAGAGAGGAACGAGAGAAAGGAAAGGAGAGAAAAAATATAGAAAAAGACAGAAAAGAGAGAAAACACAGAAACTAAAAAAAAAGAAGATAAAGAGAGAAAAAAAATCAAGAAAAGCAAATCAGAAAAAAGGAAAAAAGAAAAAAAAAGCAGGATAAAAACGGAGAGAGAAAAATCCAGAAAAGAAAGAGAAAATAAACAAAACAGAGAAAAAAAGAAACGAAAGATGAAGAAGAGAGAGAGAGAAAGCAAGAAAAGAAAAAGCAGAAGAAAGGCAGAAAAAAAAGAAAAACAGAAATGAGAGCGAGAAAAAACAAGAGAGATAAAAGAAGGCAGAAGAAGAGAAAAAAATCAGAGAGAAAAGACGAAAGACGAAAAAAGACCAGAGCAAGAGAGAAAAGAATGAAACAAAAAAAGGAAGAAAAGAAAGACAGAAAAAGAGAGAGAGAAGGAAAGACAGAAACGAAAGACAGAAAAGAAAGAGAGAAGCGAGAGAGAGGAGAAAATGAGAAAGAACGAGAAACCGAAGAGAGGAACGAGAGAGAAGAACAAAAGAGGGCAAAAAGATTGAGAAAGGAAGAAAAAAGAACAGAAAAGAAAGCGAGCAAAGAAAAACGGAAGATAAAAAGACAAAACAAAGACCAAAGAAAGACAGACAACACATAGTGAAAAGAGAAAGAAGCAAGACCGAAAAATAAGAGAAAAAAGAAAGAGAGAAAAGAGAGAAGACAAAAAACAGACAGGAGAAAAGAAAGAAAAAGAAAGGAGAAAAGAAAGACAACAGAAAAAAGCAACAAAAAAAGAAGCGAAAAAAGAAACGAGAAACTAAAGAGTACAGAAAGAAGAACGAAAGAGGAAAAAGAATGAGAAAAAGAAAGACAGATAAAGAGAACAGAAAAGAAAGAAAGAAATATAGAAAAAATAAAACAAAAAATTGGAAGACAGAAAAGGGATACAAAAAAGAAAGAAAAACTAAAGAGAAAGTGGGAGAAAAAAGAGCGAAGGAGAGAAAAGAGATACAGAAAAAGAAAACGGAAAAAGAGAAAATATAAACAGAAAAAGACAAAAGAAAGAGAAAAGCGGAAGCGAAAAAGAAAGCAAAAAAAGCAGAAAACAGGAGAGAAAATAGAGAAGAAAGAGAAAAGAAAAACAGCAAAGAAATGAAGAAAAGAAAGAGACAATAGAAAAAACGAAAACGACGGATAAAAAATAGCAAAAAGACAGAGAAACCAAAAAAAAGACAAAGACAAATGAAAAAAAAACAGAAAAGAAAAGATTGAAAAGAAGAAGAGAAAAGAAAAAACGCTTGAAGAAAAAGCAGAACAGAAAAAGGAGACGAAAGAAAGCAAATAAAGGGAGAAAAGCAAGAGAGAGAAAAAAGAAAAAAACAAGAGACTAAAGAAAGACACGAAAGAAAAGAAAGGCAGAAAAGAAGGACAGAAGAAAAAGGAAAGAGAAAGACAAACGAAAGACAGGAAAGGCAGACAGGAAATACAGAAAAGAAAAAAAGCAAGAGAAAAAAGCAAGAGATAAACGAAAGAGAGAAAAGAAAGAAGAAAACAGACAGACAGATGAAAACAGGAAAAAAAGCGAATAGAAAGAGAAAAGAAGGAAAGAAACGAAAGACAGAAAAAAGCGAGAAAAGGAAGACGGAAGAGAAAAATAACAAAGAAAGGGGAAACAAAGACAAAAAAGACAGACAGGAAAAACAAAAGAGAGAAAAACAAGAGATAATCGAAAGAGAAAAGAAAGAAGAGAAGAGAAAGAACAACGAAAACAGAAAAAAAACAAATAGAAAGAGAAAAGAAATAAACAGAAGGGAGAAAAAGTCAGAAAAGAAAAAGAAAAGCAAGTGAGAAAAGACCGACAGAAAGACAACAGAGAAAGGAACGACAGAAACGAGAAAAACAAAAAAGAAAAACAGAAGGAAAAAAATATACGAGAAACTGAATAGTTGCGGAAGAGGAACAAAGAGAAAAAAGAAACGAGAAACTAGGAGTAGCGAAAGAAGAACGAAAGAGGAAAAATGATTAGAAAAAGAAAGACAGATAAAAAGAACAGAAAAAAAAACAAAGAAACATAGAAAAAATAAAACAAAAACTGGAAGACAGAAAAGGAATACAGAAAAGAAAGAAAAACTAAAGAGAAAGGGGGGAGAAAAAAGTGCGAAAGAGAGAAAAGAGATACAGAAAAAGAAAAACGGAAAAAGAGAAAAGATATACAGGAAAAGACAAAAAAAGAGAAAAGCGAAATAGAAAAAGAAAGAAAAAAAGCAGAAAACAGGAGAGAAAATAGAGAAGAAAAAGAAAAGAAAGACAGCCAAGAAAGGCAGATAAGAAAGAGACAATAGAAAAAAAAAGAAAACGAACGATAAAAGATAGCGAAAAGACAGAGAAACGAAAGAAAGAAAAGACAAAGACAAATGAAAAACCAGAAAAGAAAAGAGAGAAAAGAAAAAGAGAAAAGAAAAAAACGGTAGAGGCAAAAGCAGAAGAGCAGAAAAAGGAGTCGAAACGAAAGACAGCAAATAAAGGGAGAAAAGCAGGAGAGAGGAAAGAAAAAAACAAGAGAGTAAAGAAAGACACGAAAGAAAAGAAAGGCAGAAAAGAAGGACAGAAAAAAATGAAAGAGAAAAGAGAAAGACAAACGAAAGACAGAAAAAGCAGACAGGAAATACAGAAAAGAAAAAAGCAAGAGAAAAAAGCAAGAGATAAACGAAAGAGATATAAGAAAGAAGAAAACAGACAGACAGATGAAAACAGGAAAAAAAGCGAATAGAAAGAGAAAAGAAGGAAAGAAACGAAAGACAGAAAAAAAGCGAGAAAAGGAAGACGGAAGAGAAAAATAACAAAGAAAGGGGAAACAAAGACAAAAAAGACAGACAGGAAAAACAAAAGAGAGAAAAACAAGAGATAATCGAAAGAGAAAAGAAAGAAGAGAAGAGAAAGAACAATGAAAACAGAAAAAAAACAAATAGAAAGAGAAAAGAAATAAACAGAAGGGAGAAAAAGTCAGAAAAGAAAAAGAAAAGCAAGTGAGAAAAGACCGACAGAAAGACAACAGAGAAAGGAACGACAGAAACGAGAAAAACAAAAAAGAAAAACAGAAGGAAAAAAATATACGAGAAACTGAATAGTTGCGGAAGAGGAACAAAGAGAAAAAAGAAACGAGAAACTAGGAGTAGCGAAAGAAGAACGAAAGAGGAAAAATGATTAGAAAAAGAAAGACAGATAAAAAGAACAGAAAAAAAAACAAAGAAACATAGAAAAAATAAAACAAAAACTGGAAGACAGAAAAGGAATACAGAAAAGAAAGAAAAACTAAAGAGAAAGGGGGGAGAAAAAAGTGCGAAAGAGAGAAAAGAGATACAGAAAAAGAAAAACGGAAAAAGAGAAAAGATATACAGGAAAAGACAAAAAAAGAGAAAAGCGAAATAGAAAAAGAAAGAAAAAAAGCAGAAAACAGGAGAGAAAATAGAGAAGAAAAAGAAAAGAAAGACAGCCAAGAAAGGCAGATAAGAGAGAGACAATAGAAAAAAAAGAAAACGAACGATAAAAGATAGCGAAAAGACAGAGAAACGAAAGAAAGAAAAGACAAAGACAAATGAAAAACCAGAAAAGAAAAGAGAGAAAAGAAAAAGAGAAAAGAAAAAAACGGTAGAGGCAAAAGCAGAAGAGCAGAAAAAGGAGTCGAAACGAAAGACAGCAAATAAAGGGAGAAAAGCAGGAGAGAGGAAAGAAAAAAACAAGAGAGTAAAGAAAGACACGAAAGAAAAGAAAGGCAGAAAAGAAGGACAGAAAAAAATGAAAGAGAAAAGAGAAAGACAAACGAAAGACAGAAAAAGCAGACAGGAAATACAGAAAAGAAAAAAGCAAGAGAAAAAAGCAAGAGATAAACGAAAGAGATATAAGAAAGAAGAAAACAGACAGACAGATGAAAACAGGAAAAAAAGCGAAAAGAAAGAGAAAAGAAAGAGAAAAGAGAGAAAGAAACGAAAGACAGATAAGAAAGCGAGAAAAGAAAGACGGAAGAGAAAAAAAAACAAAAGAAAGGGGAAATACAGACAAAAAACACAGACAGGAAAAACAAAAGAGAGAAAAGCAAGAGATAATCGAAAGAGAGAAAAGAAAGAAGAGAAGAGAAAAAACAACGAAAACAGAAAAAAAAACAAATAGAAAGAGAAAAGAAAGAAACAGAAGTGAGAAAAAGTCACAAAAAAAGAAGAAAAGCCAGAGAGAAAAGAACGACAAAAAAACAGAGAAAGGAACGACAGAAAAGAAGGAGAAAAAAAACAAAAAAGAAAAACAGAAAGAACAAAAATATACGAGAAACTGAATAGTTGCGGAAGAGGAACAAAGAGAAAAAAGAAACTAAAGAGTAGCGAAAGAAGAACGAAAGAGGAAAAAGAATGAGAAAAAGAAAGACAGATAAAGAGAACAGAAAAGAAAGAAAGAAATATAGAAAAAATAAAACAAAAAATTGGAAGACAGAAAAGGGATACAAAAAAGAAAGAAAAACTAAAGAGAAAGTGGGAGAAAAAAGAGCGAAGGAGAGAAAAGAGATACAGAAAAAGAAAACGGAAAAAGAGAAAATATAAACAGAAAAAGACAAAAGAAAGAGAAAAGCGGAAGCGAAAAAGAAAGCAAAAAAAGCAGAAAACAGGAGAGAAAATAGAGAAGAAAGAGAAAAGAAAAACAGCAAAGAAATGAAGAAAAGAAAGAGACAATAGAAAAAACGAAAACGACGGATAAAAAATAGCAAAAAGACAGAGAAACCAAAAAAAAGACAAAGACAAATGAAAAAAAAACAGAAAAGAAAAGATTGAAAAGAAGAAGAGAAAAGAAAAAACGCTTGAAGAAAAAGCAGAACAGAAAAAGGAGACGAAAGACAGCAAATAAAGGAGAAAAGCAAGAGAGAGAAGAAAGAAAAAACAAGAGAGCAAAGAAAGACACGAAAGTAAAGAAGGGCAGAAAAAAAGGACACAAAAAAAGGAAAAAGAAAAGAGAAAGACAAATGAAAGACAGAAAAGGCAGACATGAAATACAGAAAAGAAAAAAAAAGCAAGAGAAAAAAGCAAGAGATAAACGAAAGAGAGAAAAGAAATAAGAAAACAGACAGACAGAAGAAAACAGGAAAAAAGCGAATAGAAAGAGAAAAGAAAGAAAGAAACGAAAGAGAGAAAAGAAAGCGAGAAAAGAAAGACGGAAGAGAAAAAAAATAAAAGAAAGGGGAAATAAAGACAAAAAACACAGACAGGAAAAAACAAAAGAGAGAAAAGCAAGAGATAATCGAAAGAGAGAAAAGAAAAAAGAGAAGAGAAAGAACAACGAAAACAGAAAAAAAAACAAATAGAAAGATAAAAGAAAGAAATAGAAGGGAGAAAAAGTCAGAAAAGAAAAAAAAGCAAGAGAGAAAGGACCAACAGAAAAAAAAAAAAGGAACGACAGAAAAGAGGGAGAAAAACAAAAAAGAAAAACAGAAAGAAAAAAATATACGAGAAACTGAATAGTTGCGGAAGAGGAGCAAAGAGAAAACAGAATGAGAAAAAGAAAGACAGATAAAAAGAAAAGAGAAGAAATAGAGAGATAGAGAGAAACGAAAGATAGAAAAGAAAAAGACAAAAGAGAAAAATACAGAAAAGGAATACAGAAAAGAAAAATAAAAGCCAAAGGGAGGGGGGAGAAAAAAAGAGCGAAGGAGGAAATACAGAGAGAAGGAAAACAAAAGAGAAAAGCAAGAGAAAGAAGAAAGACAGAAAAGAAAGAGAAAAGCAAAAAACAAAAACAGAAAGGAAAAAAAGTTACGAGAAACTAAAGAGAAGCGGAAGAGTAACAAAGAGAAAAAATACTGGAAAAAAACAGAAAGAAACAGACAAACGAAAGAGAAAAAAGACTGAAAAAGGTAGAAAAGACAGAGAAACGAAAGAAATAAAAGAAAAAGACAAATAAATAGACAGAAAAGAAAAAAAAGAAAGAGAGAAAAGAAAGAGAGAAAAGCAAAATAAAACAAAAGAGAACAGAAAGGCAGAAAAAAACAGAAAAAAGAGGAAAAAAGAAAGACAAACGAAAGACAGAAAACACAGACAGGAAATAAAGAAAAGAGAGAGAAAAGCAAGAGGCAAACAAAAGAGAAAAGAAAGAAGAGAACAGACAGACAGAAGAATACCAAAAAAAGCGATTAGGAAGAGAAAAGAAAGAAACAGAAGTGAGAAAAGAGACAGAAACGAAAGACAGAAAGGAAGGCGAGAAAAAAAAGACGCAAGATAAAAAAAGAAAAGAAAGACAAAAAGACAGACAGGAAATACAGAAAAGAGAATGAAAAGCAAGAGAGAAAACAGCAGATAATCGAAAGAGAGAAAAGAAAGAAGAAAATAGACAGACAGACGAAAACAATAAAAAAATCGAAAAGAAAGAAAAAAGAGAGAAACAAAAGAGAAAAAGACTAAAACGAAAGACAGAAAAAAAAAGAGAAAAGCAAGAGAGAAAAGAACGACTGAAAGGAAAGAGAAAATCAAAAAGAATAAAAACAGAAAAGATAAAAGATACTATAAAGACAAACTACAGACAAGCAGAAGAGGAACAAAGAGAAAAAAGAATGAGAAAAAGAAAGACAGAAAGAAAGAACAGAAAAGAAAGAGAGAGAAAGAGAAAAGAAAGATAGAAAAGAAAAAGACAAAAAAGAGAAAAGATAAAAAAGGAATACAGAAAAGAAAGAAAAAAAGCGAAAAAGAAGGAGGAGCAAAAAAAAGAGCGAAAGAGAAAAGAAATACGAAAGAAAATGAAAAACGAAAGAGAGAAGATATACAGAAAAAGACAGAAGAAAGAGAAAAGAAGTCGCAACAACCTTTGTTGTGAATTTAAAAACGCTACACAAAATTTTGACCGTGTTGCATTGCTATCTAGGTGATTGAAATTTCTTTATTTTTTTAATCATTTAAATGGACAATTTTTCATCTTCGATTACATTTCTGACTTTTACTTAAAGAATGTCTATTCTGTCATTATCTGTGACGCTTCGCACATGTCAAGGACTGTTTTCGTGTGACAAGTTTTTCAGCGATGGAATATTTTTTTATATGCATGCTTTTAGTCATTGACCTATTTTGGCATCCGCACTTTTTAGATAGTTGACTTTTTTGGCACAGGCAGGTTTTCGGACATTGGCAGCTTTTTGGTCAATGCCCTATTTTTTCATCCACGGCTAATAATTCATTGACCTTTACGGCATATGTAGCTTTTCAGTCATTGACCTATTCTCGCATCCGCAGTTTTTTGGTCGTTGACCTTCTGGGACAGGCAGCTTTTTGGACATTGGCAGCTTATCGGTCAATGCCCTATTTTTGCATCCACGACTAATAATTCATTGACCTTTACGGCATAGGTAGGTTTTCAGTCATTGACCTATACTTGCATCCGCAGCTTTTCGGTCGTTGACCTTTTTGGCACAGGCAGCTTTTCGGACATTGGCAGCTTTTCGGTCAATGACCTATTTTTGCATCCACGGCTAATCAGTCATTGACGTTTACGGCATAGGTAGTCGGTCAAAGACTATTCTGGCAATGGCAAGTTTTCGGTCGTTAACTTTTTTTCAAAATGCATCCAATACGATGTGGCGCATGTCTCAGGGGCCTTAAAACGTGAAGATTAGGAGCTTAAAGATGGTGATAGAGATGCTTCACAGCAAGGAATTTAGCCTAGTGGTTAGCGAACGTTTTTAACCCTGATCAAACTCAACAGATGCCGGTTCGAATCCACCCCGCAGCGCTCAAAAAGCATGCAAAACGCTAGGCTGCCTTTTTAAGGGACGCTAAAACCTGTGAAGATTAGGAGCTTAAACATGGTGACATAGCATTCGAGTTAGAACTAATATATAGATGAGTTCTTCGTGGCTTGACGGCTTTTCTTCGAGGCTTTTCTTATGCTCTTTTTCACAATTTTGTACACTCTAACCTTGGGGTGCTTCTGTTTTGCCATCAGCAACACATTTGCTTAAAACGATTTATTTTTGCACTTTTATTTGAGCATGTGCGATAAACAAGAGTTGGAATGTAAAATTGAGTGCATTTGGACTGCAACATTACTTTTTAAAGCCCGAACTGACTCAATTTCCTTAGTCTATCTAAAGATCAGAGAAAAACTAATTGAATCAAAACGTAATATACTGAAGTAAATATCAGGCTTTTTTTGCTATGTGACAGTAAGTCTGACTATGTTTGAACATCGGTTCTATGGTCGATGCCTTGGTTAAAAAGAGAATCAGCCGCCTGACCCGATCAAGCCCCGGTCAACTTGTTTTGCAAACGTGGGACCTATAGCAGCAAAAATAGAATAATGCATCGAGTGGACTGCGTTATTGTCTTCTGAGTATGGTTGATGGGAAAGATCATCAACTTTGATAGCCTGCAAATTCGATTTCTAGTTTTATTGAAAAAGTACAAATCAGAAAGTCAAATGGCCTCTGTTTTTACTTAATGTTTTAGATTCAAATCCGAGATTGCGCGAGAATTGTTTATGTTTTCCTGCTTTCAGATCTAGTGTGAAAGTGATTTATAAGTGTCAAGTATTGTTGTATAAGAGTTTTTTAACGGTGGAATACAATCCCTCAATTTTGAGATTAAATAAATTTGGCTGCAAGCCAAGGGTTAGGTATCAAGCCAAAAAATAAATGGAAATTTTTGTCATTAAAAATCAAGAAAAACTGAATTGAGAGTACACTGTTGAGAATGAAAACTTTAAATAAATAACCTGTGATTCTATGGGTTTCGGGGAAGGCTATGGGGATTAACGGTTTCCATACCGTTCACAGTAGAGTTGTTATTCTGTTTCTTTCAAGAACAATAAAATTGTAACCATAGCGGCACAGATTTGCAATTTCTGATTTCTCAAAAGGAAATTTTGTGTAATATCGGATAATTTCAAGTTTTTTAGAAACATGTGCACAAAAACAGTTTACACTATTTTAGACAATAACTTCAGTGATCTTGGAACAAAAATAACCAAGAAGGGCGCTTTTGCGCTGATATCACTGAAGGTTAATTGTTTTCCGATGTTTTTATAAGAAACATGGCTGAAATTGAATTTACAGACTCTGACAGTTTTCACTTACCGAATTGAAATGATATTTGTTACGTAATCTATGGACTTTTTTTACACCCTTAACTCTTTTTCAAATAAAATTTTTCTAAAGTAGTCTTTTTTAATGCTTAATTAATTAATTATTTGACCTCATACAGCGTTCGTATATGAAAAAAAATGTCATGTATGATTTCTTTGGTTTCATAGCAGGGTCTTGCTAAGCAATGGAGGAGGGACGTACAGTAGCAAATCATATATGAGCCTTGTATGAAATCGATGAAATTTCAATCCGCGATAAATTGAACTTCAAAATGCAGTTATTACCTGAGGTCCCCTTCTACATATTTTCTGTCAATGGGTATCCAGCCGGTGAGCATCCTACCCGATGTTGGGTCTGGAGGCAGTGCTCGATCTTTGATGTATCCCATATAGTATTTGAGTACTATTTCCTAAACGAGAGAGGGGAGATATCAACCAACAAAATGAAGAAAGGGCGCAATGTACTAAAACTGAAAGTCTGTAAGGCAACACTCTGTAAGGCTCAGATTTGCCTATCCCAAGTTGAGGTCCTCGTTCAAAATGACTTACGAAAATACCTATCCAGACCAATTTCTCTTATGAAAATACCCAGACAGACCAAAAACACGTATGATCCAGACTTTCGCTCGTTCAAAAATTGGTTCATGAACTCGTTCGAAAGTCCTTATGAAAAGTCCCGTCCAGACCAAAAAACGATATGATCCAGACTTTGGCTCGCTCATGTTATGAAAATACCCAGGACATACCAAACAAGTTTTCCCGGGCCGAGGTGTACACCCGTATTCCACCGTTATTAAGCGAGAATAAGGGTGTAAAGCGGATTCCACTCTTAATTAGTAGGGTCAGATCCAGACTTAGTGTCGTTCGTGTTTAAAGAAAAGCCCATGATGAAGACCTTAGAAAAAATTCTCAATTAGTTAGGCTGTTGATGTCTTGTGTAAGTTTTCGTTTTCTACCTTTTAGGGCTAACTCGAGTGCTTACTTCACAGCTTACTAAAATGTGATTTGTTTTCTAATGTTTTCTAATTTGGTGGAATGTCTAAAAAACCGATGATTTTCAAAAAAAATCATGATGAGATCCTGTGGTTCAAGGAGTTCCTCGGTGTTAGTCACAAGGTTCCCATAGTATCCCTCCAATCTGAAAATTCTATAAGACCCATAAGTTTTGCATTGTGTTCGTTATTAAAGTGGTACATTAGGAAAGTTTAATTCTGAAACAAAAATAATTTGTCTGTTTTTAAACGAAATTTTGTCTCATTTGGTTACTATTGCGTTCAAGTGCTTTTCGTCAAATGTTTTTCAGAACTCTTATGGTTATTCAAAAATATAATGTGAACCTTTGGGTCAAGAAGTTGTTGATTGTCGCTCATAAAGTACTATAAGGATGGTAAACAGCAAGAACTTTTGGTTTCGCTACTTTGATTAAGTTTTGTCGCAAAAAATAATTTTTACAGAAAAATCAACATTTTCTTAAATGTCCCTCCTTTTCTTGTGCTCTTATAGGGACCCTCTCTTATATGCTGTATAATAAATGTGTTTTTTTTCCATCATGCCTTTGTGATGTAATAAGAATCTTGTCCTAACCGGGATTCCCTTCAAAAATTTAAATCGAGTTTCGTATAAAAAAGAGGCTCGGTTTTTTCTTGGACTGCAAAAAATCTCGAATAATTTTCTTTTGGTATTGGACAGTAACAATAGCTCATGAATATTAAATAGTTTAGACGCTAAAATGGAGTGTATGGTGGAGACTTTAGCTCGCATATGACAAAGTTTTTTGATCGTTTGTCGGGCAGAATCTAACTTGTGTGTGTGGAAGAACGCGGCTCATCTATGTTGTAGAGTTGGCGCAACTGTGGGGCAGTCTTTGTCTCGCCTATGGGGCACACTTTGGCTCGACCGTAAGAACTGGTGCGTTTATTTTGCTCGTTAAAAAATCCTCACCTGTGTATTTTTGAACGCATCGTACCCCCGGAATGCGTTCAAATGTGACCTGTGCCGTAAACGAGGACGTCAAACTGCAATATCAAAATCCAGAAGCAAAAGAAAGAAACAATACCAGCTTGTAAAAAGTAGTCTGTACCCTAGTTGATACCAGATTGTTATCTTACAAGATCTTATAAGACTAATGCGAAAAAAAGCTATGGCGCAAGATCTTGCAAGACGATGGTTAATTAGCGCGATGCTTGCAAGTTCAATCCGGTCGAGCTCAACCCCTATTTGTAGAACAAACGCATTGCCGTTCAGTTAGCGCAGAATTTTCCCAAAACACTCTTGAGTGGGCTTAAAGAAACAATTTGAAACAAAATCTTCCTCAGTTATCTATATTTTATTAAAGTGCATCAAAAATTCAATCAACTAAATTCTTAAGGATCTTTTGGGCAATACAAACACATTTAGATAGTTACACCAAAATTTTCGAACTGTTCAAATATCATTGTGTGATTTTTTAGACAATACAATTACGTTTCTGAGAACGTGCAATAGTTGATACTTATACCTGTTCCTAGCGTTCAGTTAATATTTTCTTTATTTTTCAAAGCGACTTCTAATCTTTTTTTGATTTTTTTTTTTGGTTTGCGCAGAAAATAAACACAGTTTATCTTTTAATAGTTGTAATTTTTTATTATTAGGAAAAATATCATAAGCAAAAATGTTCTCGTCCCATTCTTTCCCTGTCCTCTCATGTTCTACTTCCCTGCTTATTGCAAGATGAAGGGTTATCTTGCAAAATTCTTTTAAGACAACAAATATCTTGTAAGATCTTGCGAGAAACTCCTGCAAGACTATGCATCGTCATTGAAGGTCTTTTAAAAATCTTTCAAGAAATTGCAAGATAATCAATCGATTTGGAATGGGGTATCAAGAAAGGAAATTCACCCGAGTTAGTGCCCCGTCATTATCTGGCTCTAACGAGCAACTGGATCACTAAATTCTTTGTTTTATAGATCTTCGTTTTGTCCAAATAAACTCAAAGATATAGTGTAAAATCTTACTGTGTTAGACCCATTTCTTCTCTGGTAAACGCTTAAAAAGTTAGACATCAACGCGCACGAAAGTTTTGTTATGAATAAAAAACCGTCAGGATATGAACAAACGAAAAACTGAGAATTTTGGCTCAAACTACAGTTATAAATTTAGTTATAAATATTAGACAGTGGTATTCAAGTCAGAAAAACACTTAATCAGAAAAAAGAAAAATGATTCAAGTCACTAAATTGCAATTTAGTGACTTGAATCATATTGCTTTTTTTGTGATTAATTTTGTTGAAATTCTCTGACTTGAATACACCTCTTTAATATTTATAACTAAGTTGTGGACTGTAGTTTGAGTCGAGAATCCAACACACAAATCTTTCGTTTGTTAGAGTCTGTGTTCTTTCATTCATGTCAAAATTTTCGCGCGCTTTGATGTCTAACATGTTAAGCGTTTACCAGGGAATAAATGAGTCTAACAAGGTAATAACTAACACTAAAGATTTGAATTTATTGTCAGTGCTCACACTCGGTGCAAAAGAAGTCAAGATACAAAACTAATCTTATCATCACGATGCATAGTGGGGTTAGCAAAGGTTATCCAATATGGTTTGCGTTTGCAAAATTCCTGGAATTCAGTCGTAAAGGATACCAAACATCGATTGCATTTGCCCATTTCAATGATCTCATTCACAATTCCGGCGCTATCATAATCATTCAATGCACGCTGGATAGATTTTACCTCAAATAATCTAACTCTAATAACAGCTATCTAGAATCATCGGTTTGAACCGAGAATTGATTCAAAGCACCATTTCTTGAAGATTCCTTCATATAATGATCTGAATTAATCTTCAAGAAATGGTGCTGTGAATCAATACTCGGTTCGAACCGAAGATTCTATATAACTGTTATTAGAGTTAGATTATTTGATGTAAAATCTTTCCAGCGTGTATTGAATGATTATGATAGCGCCGGAAGTGTGAATGAGCTGTTAGAAATTTGCAAATGCACTCGATGTTTGGTATCTTTTACGACTGAATTCCAGGAGCATAACCATTCATCTTGCAATAAGCAGGGAAGTAAAACATGAGAGGACAGGGAAAGAATGGGACGAGAACATGTTTGCTTATGATATTTTCCCTAATAATAAAAAATTACAACTATTAAAAGATAAACTTTGTTTATTTTCTGCGCAAACCAAAAAAGAAAAAAAATCAAAAAAAGAGTAGAAGTTGCTCCTGGAATTACGACTGATTTTTGGCAGGAGCAAACCACATTTGTTAACACTTGATACCCCACTATTAATCGTGGTGATAAGATTAGTTTTTTTTGCACCGATAATGGGCATCTAAACAGCTGATTTTTGAGTCGTTTTTCATTTCCAATCCCATATCTTCATCTTGATCTTTTGATCGTAAATCTCCTGTCAATCACACAATTCTTCTGCGAACTATCATTGAGTTATTCTCCTTTTTTTTCGAGAAACAATTCTTCAAACCGCTTTTCATTCCGCCTGCGAAGAAAAATAACTAAAAAACTTACAGTGACTATAAGTTTAAGGGCCCAGCAGTTTTCTAAGTTAAAAAATATATTCTAAAACAAAACAAAGTTGTTGTTGATAGTCATAATCATTTTCTGCTGAGCACTTTTTTTTCTTCACAACTTTTCTGCCTTTTCTCACTGTGATCGATCAACAGACAGTGAAACTGTTGACCTACACAGGAAAAACGCAGGACTTCTTAGGCTGAGGTACATTATTTAGGTGATTATGCAGTCAAATGGTCAATACACATCACTACTGGGAACAGATGAGCAACCCAATAGGCTTGCATCACTGGCCAAAGGGGCAAGCAATAATAAGGAGAAAACCAAGGTGCTATGGGAATCATATGAGACGGAAGTTGCATTTGGAGAAGAAACAAAATAATTTGTGCTATCATTTGACACGGACTCTATATGGAACAAAAATCAGGCTGATAAGACATCATTTTGTGGGAGATGAGGGCATGGGAGAACGAAAAAAAAATTTCAAAGTTTTTACCGGAGAGATTTCAGAGCGTTGAGACAACGACAGTGGTGACTTTGTTGGCACAGCTCGCACGACTGCAGCTCGAGGATACTGAGGATACAGACAACTTCTTCATCAGAGGACAGGATTTTCTCACAAGGCTACAGGAAACAGGGGAAGCGGTATCAGAGACCCAATTCGACGCCTAGATCTTCTACCGGCAACGAAATTCACAGAAATGAAAAAAAGGCTGCAGAGCTTCCATGAGAGCACAGTACAGAGAAACAAGAGACAGAGTGGTTCAGTGGCATTGTCAGTGAAGCATGACTTCAAGAAGGGACCCGAGAGATGGAACTACTTTGCGTGTGGGATCCCGTGACACTTTGCCAAGGACTGCAGGAGGAAGGAGACAGCGCAATGCCGCAAATGCGGTGAAAGGGTTACATTTGCAGGGCATAGAAGAGACAAAGAGATGGATGACAACATTATTCAGTGGGATGGGTCCATTATTATTTACACCAGACAAGGAATATTGGGCGGCTCGTACGCCGAAATCCGAACGGAGAGGCTATCCAAGTGCTGGGCAGATGCTGTGTGATGATCAACAAACCCTCAAAGGGGTTGCCAATGCGAATTCAAGATTACCGTGTGTGGCTGACTGTTCTTCAAGCCTCCTATTAGTCTCAAGATTCACGAAGAGGGGACAAACTTGCACTTTGAACAAAAAAGAAACAGCTGAATGAAATTGCAGAAGGGAACTCACGCAAAAATAACTTTAAAAAAAAACATTTAGTTTCGCTTACCCAGAAGCGTTATAGAATTCAAGATGAGTGCCAGCAGGGTGAAAAGTGACAGTGCTAGGAAATGGCAAAGACGTTTCGGTTATTTGAATAAAACTGATGTGGCCAGGAATACGCAAGAGACAGTGGGGGAACTCGATCATGCATGCAATCGGTCAAGATCTCAAAGGCTCTTGTACCAAGAGTGGCAGAGTCACAGACGTGATGGGACATTGTAACTGTCAATATTCCGGTCCGGGAGTAATTGTCAATATTCCGGTCCTGCACTGTGTTTGCAGACCATTGCACATAGTTCGTGTGTTTGAACGAAGCACTGACCAGCCTGCATGCCCAATAAACTGAGACAAAAAATGGGAGGCCTGTTCCCTCAGATCAATTCAACACACACACACACACACACATATATATATATATATATATATATATATATATATATATATACATATATATATATATATATATATATATATATATACATATATATATATATATATATATTTATAAATATATATATATATATATATATGTATATATATATATATATATATATATATACATATATATATATATATATAT
>NW_027453060.1:0-35000 GCF_964194025.1 Convolutriloba macropyga
AGTAGTG
Organism: Convolutriloba macropyga; assembly: GCF_964194025.1. Lineage (NCBI taxonomy): Eukaryota > Metazoa > Xenacoelomorpha > Acoela > Convolutidae > Convolutriloba > Convolutriloba macropyga. The sequence goes on from NW_027453060.1 coordinate 8, forward strand.
CATACTTACGTCTATGGTTCAAATTGAGCCTTTGAGCAAAACATGTTTGTTATCTACTAACGTTAGCAGGGAACTTCTTATCGTTCCTTACAATAAACCACGTCAATACTATGCAAAATCAAAAGTATTATACAAATAACTTAATACTAAAGGTACGACATAGAACAGTTACTACATAAACTAGAAGCAATTGTAAACGTAAAAATCAAACAATAAGGCCAATAGTTGAGTTTAAATGTATTTGAATTGTCCATTGCTTTTTCCATTGCTTTATATAAGTTAACGTTATTTTGTTTAAATTCAGCACAGTGGGGGGTCGAAATGTACTCCCAAATAAAGAATTGCAAGCCTATGTATTCACTCTCTTTTTATCACAAATTTTGCTGCAACACAGTAGAGTACATGTATATATACGCCTTCTTGATCAGAGACAAGAGAATACTTAAGCAAACTAATAAAAGTGCTTTCAGCCGAAAATATTTTTTGCAACAATTTTGCAGAGAAGACTGAACTTCTTACAATACAGATTTTTTTATTCATAAAAAGCAAGTGGTCAGGTTGAATTTTTTGTTTCAACCCGTGACTTGTAAGAGAGCCGAAAAGAAAAGAGCCGATTCAAGAGAACCGACATTTTATTAAAATTATAAGTTGATAATTTACGGTAAATTTTGCGACAAATTAATTTGGCTCTTAAATGAGACTACTACATTCGAGTATTGGAAAAAATAATATTTAGTATCTTCTAGTATAAGAAACTGAAAGCAAATTAAAAAATAATTATCTCGAAATCATCGCGGACCATGGCCATGCCTCAGCGTCTGTTGGGACTTGATATGAAACTATCATAACCGAACATGAGACCAATTAACCCACTCAGGTACTTTTCTTAGTAATCAACTAACAGTTTAGGGTAATTAACGGCAACTTTTTGATTTCGGCTCTATTTAAATCAAAACAAGTTGCAGCTTTTCTAACGTCAGCTCTTTATAACGTCGGCTCTTGCGCGTATCCATTTCAACATTTCAGAACAATAATCTACGGTTTGGTGATCCTACTCTACAAAAAATTTCCGACTTTCTAGTTCTTTAAACAGGTCGAAGACTGTTTCCTGTTTCTCTGACGTGGATATTGTTGAATCAACATACTGTGGTTTAAAGGAGTGGTTTTTCAACTACCAAAATTTGGATATTAAGCATACACAACGGATTTTAATAATGCACAGCATTTCAAAATAACAGGTTATAAATGGAAAATACTGGATACCAACGTCTGGTTCATAAGCTTTAATCGACAAGAATTTTTCAGTTCTAGTTGTTATTGTCGCATGAACACCTCACATTTTCATCGAATCTCATTCTTTTTGGAAAATTTCCACTGTGAATTACACATCCTCCAACAACACGAGATTGGCTCCTCTTTCGTAAAGCATTGTTAGCCGATGGCTCAGTGCTAAGTTTCTGGAAGTTTTCTTCAATTTTCGAGTTTTCTTCAAGAAGACTAGGGAATCGTTCTAAGATGGAAGATATCACAGTCTTTCTATTATCATCGGGTGTGGATGATGTTGTATGATCAATTTTATCGTGAATTGTGGTTAGTTTTGTTTCAATTCTGCATGATTCGAGCTTTTTCCACATATTTTCCAAACCTTCTAAAGCAGCGAAATATTCTTCATGGCTCCTGAAGAGTGGCATACTTTCGAAATCATAACTGCGCAAGATCCTCTTTATGTCCGTAGGAAGTGACCATATGTCAGAAGTCAAAGGATTAGGTATATTCTGAGAAGTTACTCCCGTTTCTGAGGGGGTTGAGTTGTTGATAAAGTCTTCCTCTTCGGTTATATTAGGTAATGTAGTAACAAAGTCAATAAATTTTTTGGGTATGAGACAATGATCGAAGGTAGTCCAGCTTGAAATTGAGGTGCCCTTCCTTTGTTGTATAAAGGCAATATTGTTTTCATAACGAGTTTGATAGACAATTGTGCGCTGAAATGAGCCTTCAAATTGCGTTAGGATATGATACATTATAGGTTATAAACCGGCAGTTGAGTTTGGGTTTTGGCATACACTAACTGAATGAAATACAAGTCAAGAATGAAAACGCTAAAATATTAATTTGAGAAGCAATTCATTCAGTTAAAAGTAAATATAAGCCATTCGCTGGGATGTTAGCACTCGTTCTATTAGCCTAATTAGCCAAATGGTTTCCAATGAAGACCTATAACATTTCGAGGAGAACTCAGTTCTTAAATCAGTTAGAATAATTCTTATTCCTTTTCAGTTGTAAAAAGAATTGAAGTTTCTCCTAAGTACCTCAGATATTAACATTTCAAGGTTTTGATCTGATTGCTACGTATAAAGCTGAAGAATTGCACTGTGCGTATGAGAAGTTCAGTCTTCTCTGCAAAATTGTTGCAAAAAATATTTTCGGCTCAAAGCACTTTTATTAGTTTGCTTAAGTATTCTCTTGTCTCTGATCAAGAAGGCGTATATATACATGTACTCTACTGTGTTGCAGCAAAGTTTGTGATAAATAGAGAGTGAATACATAGGCTTGCGATTCTTTATTTGGGAGTACATTTCGACCCCCCACTGTGCTGAATTTAAACAAAATAACGTTAACTTATATAAAGCAATGGAAAAAGCAATGGACAATTCAAATACATTTAAACTCAACTATTGGCCTTATTGTTTGATTTTTACGTTTACAATTGCTTCTAGTTTATGTAGTAACTGTTCTATGTCGTACCTTTAGTATTAAGTTATTTGTATAATACTTTTGATTTTGCATAGTATTGACGTGGTTTATTGTAAGGAACGATAAGAAGTTCCCTGCTAACGTTAGTAGATAACAAACATGTTTTGCTCAAAGGCTCAATTTGAACCATAGACGTAAGTATGCACTACTGTTTTCTGTATAGATGTGCAACAACTTGTGTTTGTCTTAGAACATTTGGTTTTCTCAGAATTCCTTCAGTAGCTTTTAGAGCTATGTGTCAATTTGAAGTATTTCAGTATGTTATTCAAGTAACTCATAAAAATTTAAAACCTAAGTATTCATTAACGCGAACTTTAAACTTCTTTAATCCATAAAGCTATGGTATCTTGAATAGTAAGCATTTAACGTATCAGAACGAAATTTCCAATAGATGAAAGAAGAGAATACTTCTCCGTTCTCCTATGAGTTTTCTCAAGGCAAACTATTGAGGTCAAAAAAAAACAAATTTGTTAAAGGAGTAATGAAAAATCAGCTTGTACATAAATATTTGTTTGACAAGGATATCTTATAAATTTTTGCTTTGAACAATCTAAGTCTTTTTTTTTATTTCAGCTAGGCATTGTTTTAAATTAAGTCTTTCAAATTAAAAGCAAAGTTGACATTAAAAAGCGTTTCTTTTCTTACCGTTGTTAATTTTGCAGTTCTGTTAGAGGTTTCCTTTTTTTTTTGAGCGCCATGAAAAAAAATATTTTCATACTACCTGTGAGACCGCTGATTCATTTTCATAGCGTAAATTGCCGATCAATAAAGCTTTATTGAAAATTAAGGTTTTGCTATATGATTAGTCGTGAAAAACAACTTTTTCATGTACATAATGATTCAATCATTTATTGTTATAGAGGCTACAAATTTTCATGAGGATAAAAATCATATTAAATTACAATTGTCTCTATTGACAATAGTGGCAATAAGCAAAACACGCAGTAGTAAAATTCCACCTGGAGATTTTTTCCAAGATACATTTTTACTTATTTCTCACATTTTTTAAGCTCAGAGGAAATTAAAATACTGCTTTAAAAAAATCTGGAAATCTTATTAGCTCAATTGCCTCTATAATCAGGATTTGCCTTTTGACAGTTGTTTTTTGTCTTTGACTCAGTTGAAAGAACTCAAATCGACTCTTCATAGGATCCATAACAAACAAACGTTTGAAAACATAGAAACCCTTTCGGAAAGATAACATCAAAACGAAGTACACAAAGCCAAGAATACTAGTATTATAATACAATATTACCACATAGAAAAGTGAAACACTCATTTCCAAAAATGTTGAATACCTTAAACTTTGAACTTGATGCACTATGGGTTACAGGGTTTTAAAACTGGAAATTTTCCAAATCGGCCAAGTGAATGTAGAAGTATACTTGTCAGTTTGACTATGGTATCGAAGCTCCTAATCTGATTTCTACTGTCTGTGTTGTCGGTTTTTATGGTAGCAAAAATCAAAATTAGTTGTGTTAACTGTTACTTAATGGGCCCATGACTTAAAGGTATCTCCACATTAGTTATTTTACAATATTTAATGTTCTTTAGCCGAATATTCTTCAGAGAAATTTAATCATTTAAAGAGTTGCACTGACCTATCTTTTCAAAAATTACTGGTAAAATATGTCAACACACCAAAAAAATGAACATTTTGAACAACAATTTAGGTAAAATGAGCAATAAATCTTATTCTGAAGCTGTGATTGGCCAATTTAAAACACTATTCTGTGAGCGGACAAGTATACTTTAGTTTTTTCATCAACTAGTGTAACGGAGGGCTTTACGTGGTTGGACTGCATTTAACCGCATGTGGCCATGCCTCGCGGGCCATGGTCATGCCTCAACGGTCTGTGGGAGTTGATATGAATCTATCACAACCGAACTACTGATTTATAAACCAATTAGACTTTTATTACCAATTATGATAAAAACTGTCGTCTAAATTTCTCATTTTTTCATTGTCGGCTAAACGACCTGTCCGCCAATTTTCCTAGCACCAGGAAAATCATGTGTTTTTTCTGTTTTTTTCTATAGAACAATGCAAAATTATACTCTTCAGCTTAGAATGCTTGCAGAAGTCATGCAGTAAAGATTGCATAATAGACCACGTGAATATAGTCTATATAATATAGTAAATTATATCAAAAAGCTTAGTAAAACCAGAAGGTCTCCTTCACTTTTTTGACACATATATAGCTGTAGTCTAAATAGATTGTGAGAACGTATTTCAACTATTTGCGTTCACAACTATATAACATAACAATTATTATGACGTAATTATCCCTTGAATACTATTTTTAGATCACAAACTCAAACTCAAACTCAAACTTTGACTTTAAATTAGAGGGATAGGCCAAGTTTTCACATTTTATTATATTTGGTAATTCAAAGTTAAGCGGTCACCAATTATTGTGTTTTTAATACTAAAAGTAGTCTTTCCTCAAAGTCAATTATCCTTGAATGGTGTTTTTAGATCAAAAATTCAAACACAAACTCAAGACTTCCATTTTTTGTAGAGCAATCGACCAAAATCACCATTTTAATAAACTTGCTTATCGAAATCCATGCCGCCTCTGAGTTTTGAATACTAAAAAAGAAGCCTTTTTCTTAAAAGTCAATTATCCTTGAATACTGTTTAGATCACAAACTCGAAATCGAACACAATGGTTCAACTTTTAGGTAAAGTGATCGACCATGTTTCACATTTTTATTCTACTTGCTTATCCAAAGCCATACTGTCTCCGGTTGTGTTTTGAACACTAATAAAGAAGAATTTTGTTTCAAATTCCGCGAGAAGTACTTCTCTGGAACCATTTGGTGCCCATTGAGTGTAAACAGACGCTGAAAACAAACGAAATTTGTTCAGCTAAACACCTAAATTAAATGTTTTTGTTTCAGCTCTCAAATGCGACAAGACTGTGCAAGAATGCAACAAGACTGCGCAACGAGTTTGTGCAAGAATGTTTTATGAGGTTGATTCGTTTTTAATTTTCTTCAGATAAACAATGACCAAATGAAATTTAACAAATTAGGAAGAAGTTAATATAACAAAAATTGCAAGATCATGTAGCGCTAAACTTTTGATGCATAGCAAGTTCACAACTACAGTCTCAGCTTTGAACACATCGTGAGCCGAAGCTAAGGTTAATATGAAACTCAACAAACGCATTGTCCTTCTGGCAAGCTATCCCAGCAGTTTTCTGTCTATACAAGTTTTTGAAACGTAGGGATTCGAAAAATTTGTGTAATTCCTGACAACTGAAACAACAGGTGGCTCTGTATAAACATACGAAAACAACTATATAGCGTGAAACCTGTTTTTTTTTTGATAATGTAGGTACGTTTTAAAGTGTTTGTTTCCATTGAGGTACACACTATAGAATTTTTGAAGCAAGCAATTTTTGAATAAAGTATAAAAAAAAGTTGCACTTCAAAAAAAGAACATATCAAAAAAACTCCTAAAAATTAGACTGGTTCGCTAAACAATAAAACCCTACATTGATTTAATTAATTAAGTACCACTTGATATACCATACCATGGATTTCTTAATTGTTAATTAAGAAATTAACATTGAGTTGAAAATTACTGAGTTAACGTATACAACATAGCTTCAGCGTTTTTTGTATCTTCGAAAAAGCTTCAAACACTTAATGAATTGTTGAAAATATTAGCGGCTAAATTCTATCGGTCTGTGTCAGTCAGGACACATTACCTTGAGATAGAGAAAAGCTTCTGTTGTTTATGCTCAGCGAGTCTCCTCTAGAGATAAGGATTGTTTTCATTTTTTTAGAGAAACAGAGACAGCTTTTTGTAGATAGTTAGTAAACAAATGATAACATTTGAAGGTATTAGAAGGAAGTAGTAGTAGGTACTAGTGTAACTTAGAACCAATAAGTAGTTGTAGTAGATATTAATAGTATCTAGTAGTAGTTGTAGGTAGTACTAGTAGGTAGCAGTAGTAGTAGTAGTAGGTACTAATTGTAGATAGTAGTTGTAGATAGTAGTAGTAGGCAGTAGCAGTAGTAGGTAGCAGTAGTGTTGTGTTCAATTCCGAAATGTTCGCCAGGCTTCATAACCCAATATGTTATACAGACTCTGTCGCTTTCAATTTCAAATTCCTTTGGATGTTACTCTTTCCGATGCTCTATCAAATATCGTTACGGTGATGTTATTTTGAAACGTCGACAGAACAATAAGTAATCCAAAATTTTAACACAGGGTTACTGAATGCACAGAAAATTTGATCCAAGAAAGAAAAATAATGAACTCATTCAATTTTTATTGGCTTGAGGTGTTCTTATATTTTACTTCCAGTGTTTAATAGTTGAGTATATGTATATTCATCAGTATGCTGGAACCATTTACTGAAAAAAGCGATTCGCTTTTGTTTAAGATTTCAGTCAAAGCACGCATTATCCGTTAGTGTTATTCCCAATACGCAGACAAGACTGTTTCGCTACTGAAGCTGTTTCTAGCAACCCCCCGCAGATACAAAGCTTGTGTTCATTCTTGCTTATTTGATCAAGTGGCTAATTAACTTTTGAAAATTTAGCTATTTTTACAGTTCCAGTGGAAACTACTCTTCTTGTAAATCATTACACTATTTGTTTGATTCAAGCTCTTGACGAATTCCTATCATTCTACTTTATTTAACTGACACGTTCAGCTGCTCCTGCACATCATATTTTTTTCACCAAATTTTTCGGTTTTCACAGAATTTAATCTTTTTACTTAGCTCAATTTATTGTTTATCTCTCAACATTTTATCTCAAATAATTTTTTCCTGTAAATAATCTTGCTCAGTCCTAGAAGGGTAGCTGAATGAGTATAGAGAAATCTGTTTTTAAAAAGCATGCTCAGAACATCAAAAAGTTGTTTTTGTCTGCTGTGTTACAACATTTTATCATTTTCTTGCCAAGGATTAAATGACAAAGAGCATAAATTTATTTTTTTAAAGAAAAATCTTAATAGTTTTTATTATGGTAGCTAGATAGGTGTAGAAATTTCAGTTTTCAATAAAGCATGCTCAGAACATCAAAAAGTTGTTTTTGTGTTCTGTATTGAAACATTTTATGATTTTCTTGCCTAGGATTAAAAGACAAAGAGCATGAATTTTTTTTTTCGTAAAAAATCATGATAATTTTTAATATGGTAGCTAAATAGGTGTAGAAAATTCAAATTTCAAAAAAAAGCACGCTCAAAACATAAAAAATTGTTGTCGTCTTCAGTCATGACATTTTGCTTGCCAATGCTTAATAGGACGGAGTTTATCAACGCTGAAGGTCAAAATCTGTTTGCAAGATATAATTTTATTGGATCGTGGAGACAAATCACAACATTCTTCAAGGCAATTAAATTGCCCTCCAGGGACTTATCTCCCCCTCTCTCTATCTCTCTCCCTCTCTCTATCTTTCTCTCTCTCTCTCTCTCATCGGATTGCAAACATATAAATACATAAATACATAAACACATTCAGACATATATACATACATTTCACTGTATAGATATAGAAAAACATATATACATAAAACCAAGAACGTCTTGACATATACACACATTTACAATTTCTACCCACAGACATACACTTCAGCTTATACTCATAGAAACATATTACTAAACTTAAGCACAGTTATATTTACCTATAAACAGATATAGCCTTTCATATATACTTTCATTATACACATGAACACGCATAATTATATAAATAAAACTCTCATTCTTTCGTTTCTTTCAATTGTTCATTCCTACATAAAAATTACAATTTTGAACACATGTAAGCAAATATACGTACTTGTTTTGATAGAAATATACATAGTTACACATGTATAAAAAAAAATAAAGCCAAGCTTTCCACATCACACTGTACATTTGCAAAAGTATTGTCAACAAAAACTGCCTCTGACTGCTCTTTGACTTCTTTCAGATTACTTCAAAAACTGAGTTTTTCATGTCTTATTTGGTTGAACAAAATGAAGTCCACAAAAATCATTTTTTGAAAGCTCCTTCATTGTGAAAAATCCATTTCATGCCGTTTTAGGGCTTCAAAAAATTTTTGAAATTTTTTTCAGAAAAATAACGAAATTTTTGTATGTTTCGACCCCCCATACTTCATAGGTGAATAAAGTGAAGTCAACAAAAAATCACTTTTGAGTGCTCTTTTATAGCGCAAAATCCATTTCAGACCATTCTAGGACTTTGAAAAATTTTGAAAATTTTTTTTCAAAAAATTCGAAATTTTTATATGTTTCGACCCCTATACTACTTAGGTGAAAAAAGTGAAGTCAACAAAAAATCACTTTTGAGTGCTCTTTCATAGCGCAAAATCCATTTCAGACCATTTTAGGACTACAAAAAATTTTGAAAATTTTTTTCAAAAAATTTGAAATTTTTATATGTTTCGACCCCCTATACTACTTAGGTGAAAAAAGTGAAGTCAACAAAAAATCACTTTTGAGTGCTCTTTCATAGCGCAAAATCCATTTCAGACAATTTTAGGACTTTGAAAAACTTTGAAACATTTGCGAAAAAATTTTTGAAAATTTTTCTCAATCGCGCACAAAACATGAATTCAATACCACCAAAACCCAATTCCCAAGTTTCAATTTACATGAACCTTCAAAATGAAATAGCTGAAAAGTATAGTAATTTGCCTTACACTCCGAAAAAATTACAAGATTTCACTTTTTCAGAGATAAAATTTCTTGTAGGGGGGGGGGTCCGGACCCCCCCCCCCCCCCTACAAGCACTTGGCAACTTACTATACTACTTTGAAACATTTTCGAAAAAATTTTTGAAAATTTTTCTCAATCGCGCACAAAACATGAATTCAAAACCACCAAAACCCAATTCCCAAGTTTCAATTTACATGAACCTTCAAAATGAAATAGCTGAAAAGTATAGTAATTTGCCTTACACTCCGAAAAAATTACAAGATTTCACTTTTTCAGAGATAAAATTTCTTGTAGGGGGGGGGGGGGGGGTCCGGACCCCCCCCCCCCCCTACAAGCACTTGGCAACTTACTATACTACTCATGTTAGTGTTCATAGTAGTAGGTACACAACCAAAAATTAAAAAAAAAAAGAGTTTTCAAGACAAGAGTTTCGAATTCCTAGGACATGGATGATTTCACATTTGTTGCCTTTGTGTTCGACAGAATCATCCTTGCGTGAAAACTGGATCCAAAATTCTTTTGTAAGATTTACTAAAAAATACGAAGAACAATTTTATGCCAAAAATGCGTTTTCAAAATATTTTTGCGAAAAATTTGGAAACTCAAATGTAGGATTGGACTTACTTGTAAAGTTTGACGTTTTGGATTGGAAATCAAAAGTTGTGGACTTCCGCACTGGGTTTGATTAGTTACATAAAAAGTTGACCAACGCGAATTTTCTCGAACACAGTTGGAAAGAATTGAGGTCTTCGATCCACATTTTTCCATTCTTTGGAAATTGTTCTGAGGACATTTTTCGGCGACGCATGAGAAGACAAATGGTGGAGTCAGATGACATGAAAAGTTGGATTCGTCTGTCGTAATTGTTCCACTTCAACAGTAAAGAATTCTTCCAGATTAGCAAATTTTCCAGACCGTCTTGCATACCTAACTAATCTATGTCAGACCAACCGCAAAATCTTGCACACATAACTAGTGATTGGGAGGGATTTGGTTTGATCTTCTTCAGCTTTTTCAGTTGTGCATTTACAATCACTGATAGTCTATCAAAATCTGAATCAAATGAAAACAGAGAGAAAGTGCATTATCTAATCTATCTTCTCAATTAACCAATCACAGACTGAGAAGACTCTATTCTCATTTATATAACACAAGCACACCTTATTCCACTCAGTCTATAAGCTTGATGACTACTATGTGTATACCATTGACCACGGTGCTTTATATTATTACCCTTGTTATAATTGAAACTGATCTTCAGTGTTTTCCAGAGTCTGTTAGTCAAATAGAATTAGTCAAGAGCACTTCGCGCGCAGATTTAAGTAGCCCTAGCTCTGTATCCCTTAAGCCAGTAAAAGGAGCCCAATTAGGGTCTGCTTCAAGTCTTTACCTGGAGATCTTCTATGCTTGTTGGCACCTCACTCTTCGGAATTTCACATTCCAGGTATTTTGGTATTATTTTCTCCATTCTGCCTAACACTGAGGACTTTATGCGACTAAGTTTTGTTCTGTGTGGTATGTTTTCGGCTTGTTTGATTGTGATGAACAGTGCAGACATTAGGGCTATCAGAGGACACCTCCAGAGAAGTCTCTGATTATCATTTTATATTTGATAAACTATCAATTGTGTCATGTGGGAACACGTATCTGACCCTAAAGCAAATTTAGTACTGTTTCAGAGGCGGATTCAGCTCACATTCTGCTGTGAAGTTTTTCAAATTCAGAGCCAATTCAGAAATTCCTTCTGAGTTGCTCCGAATCAGAGGAATTCAGAGAATATTGGTCCTGAATGTTGCTCTGATTCAGAGCATTTCAGACTCTTTTTAAAGACTGTTCAGAAATGTTTCGGATTCTAGACTCAAAATAAAGAAAGGTTTTCTGAAGATGTAATTCAGTCCTATAACTCACTGAATGTTAGCTAATGGAATAGCATCAGTGATTTTTTGCCAAAGTTGCCGTTTGTCGATGATTTGAGATCGTTAACCGTAATGTTTTACTTGGTACAGTTGTTTTCATTCTGGTCATTCAACGTTTTGGTGACTCCACTAAACTTCGGAAGTTTATTCGTTTGCATGCCGTGATGTTGCTTTTGTTCTGATGCAACCCTTAACTACAAGAAATAAGCGCTGATTGTCGTTGACTTCGTTTTCTGCGGTACCGATCTTAGTATTGCATATCCGACTAATGACTGACTTTGTTCAATTCAGTATTACATTGCTCAAGGGCTCGCCAAAAGATCATCTATCTACCTGGCTATGGTCGTGTACTCCATGGTCACTATGATCAGACTTCGGTTTGTTCAAAGTTGCCTATGTCCAGACCTTCGAGAGCTCAAAGTTATCTATGTCCAGACTATCGTGCGTTCATTTGTGTTTCCAGACCGTGTAATTTTCATCGCACGACACCCCATGTGGGTTCATTTCGGTCAGGACATATTGATTTTCAGTCTGGGACCTAGCTTGGGTAATACTACTGCTGTCTAGAAATCTCTGCATGACGAAACTCCACAGATTCTCAAGGGCGTAGGCTGTCTCTTTTTGTTAGTGTATGCAATTTAATTCTAGCAGATAATCTCGATTGCGATGAAAAGAATTGGTCCAAGTGTTTAATTTTTACACACTGAAGTTGAGATTATTGTTTTCTTTTTCGTCCGACTTTTTTGTCTGGGTCAAATCAACTAAACTAGAGTTTTGCTAATTTTACAATCTAGCAAAACTCTAATGACAAACTCGAAAGTGTTCAACTACCAAAACTACCGACAACTTGAGAGCCAACTGATATTATTAACAATATACAAAAGTATAATAACAGTATTCAAAAGTATGTAAATAATTTCAGGAGATCGACAAGGAGTAACTTTCAAGTATGTCACTTTAATTGCCTTTCGTGGATCCGTCGCTTGTGTGACTAAATGACATCAAAATGTCATATGTAAATGTCCTGTAGTTGCACTCTAGCCGACTAACGCCATGAGTTTTAATGAGTAGCAATGAATGTATCGATATTACAACATTAGGAGGAAGATGGTGGAAAAAACTAATAAATAAATAAATAAATAACTTATTTTTAGGTTTTTAATTAACAAAAAACAAAAATGTCGCAAATTTGCATTACACTCTAAATTATTCTCGCGAGGGATGTTACAATTTTTTCTCGTGTGAGTATTGTATCACACAATTTTTCGTGTGATATTCGCAGGTCGTGTGTTTTCACACGAGAAAAATTAGTTAGGTGGTAATGTAAACACTATAGATAGCTGGTAATGTTTTAAAATTTGGTCATATTTTAACTATGACCTATGGATCCGTAGATGACACTGGGGTACCATAACTTTATGATATTATGCCAGTGTACTCCGTGGTCTCCTTAACTGGGAGTTGATACTCAATCTGCACGTGTTGGTCAAGACTTGGATTTCTAACAGCAGCGTCTCTACTAAGACGTGTTAGCAAATATTTTTGTTTCGACTTGTACATTGTAACTATGACACTCAATTAGACCGCTGAGTTTAAACAGTGACATCATTTCAGCAGTGATATAGTACTGATATAACAGGTGCAATTAGACGCGCCCCGTACTGATATTGAGTTGGCTTATGGTTTGGGCATTGCTCAATGGGATCTTTTCCGTTTGTGCCCCCCAGCTTTGTGGGTGCATTTTATTTGCACCCCCACGCACGTGCCATATTTTTACATGATTATTTACTGTGTGATATAGCACGTGCTATGTGACTGGGGGAGCATAACGTACGGGGGGGGGGGGGGGGGTACAAACGGAAAAGATTCGCTCAATTTCTAAAATAGAGAGGCCGAGTGGTTGTAGAAATGCAACGACAACAATTTTTCCGTTAATGCAGAATGCGATTGATGCGATTTTTCCATCTTATTTTAACACGTGTGCTCTCGAGGGTGGATATTAACCAACTAAGCTGCTTACACAAAGCAAAAAAAGTTCAGCTGGCGTAAGTGTTGAGCGTGCTGCTGTTGTATGCAGTATGCTATATGTAGTTAAAATAGGGATAATTAGGCGTGATAGAGACGGAATTCAGCACAAAAATCTTTCTTAAGCGCTGGAACGTTGTAAGACATGCGCCAAAAATTCAGCGCGTTTCCTACAAAATTTCAGAGCATTTCAGCACATTTCAGCGCAATATTCTGGGAGGTTTTCTTTGCACTGATTCTTTAAAAATTAATCGCATTTCAGCGCAGTTCTTATATAATTTTCGAAAATTTTTTGACATTGGCATGGTTTGTAAATAAGTAATAGTTTTGATCTATAGACTGGAAGAAAAGTCTAAAAGCCTAGCAAATTTTGCAAATTCGGTAAATTGAGCATGTTTTAGGGTTATAGTTATTGAGAGTGGGGGTGCGTTTTCTCGACAAAAATGAAACCCAGTGGATGTGCCGTCAAATTTTTTTCCGGATCTTTTCCAGGGGGGGGGGGGGGGGGGGGTGAAGAGGAGTGGATCTATTTTTCCTGACTAAATCAGAAGTCACAACTTTTGCTTCGTGGCAGTGTTTCCTCCCAGGCTTCTCCAATTCAAGCAATTTGTCCCGTAAATTTGACTGCATATTATTTGCATCCCCCAGACGAGCTTGCAATATTTTTGCATAATGATTTACTATATAATGACACGTGCTCCGTTACGGGGGGGGGGGGGGGGGGTTGGGTGGGGTGGGGCGCATAACGTACTAGTAAAATATCTTTCGTCTATTTAAAACGTGCAAATTAAGCCAAGGTTAGGTGACTCTGCACAAGTCACTTCAAAAAATTGACTAAATATCTCGAATAGGAACGCGGTTCTCCATAAAAGCCAGACGTTCTCAGTGACTTCAAGCAGAGTCACGTATTACCTATTACCCATACTATTGGCATAATTATTTGTTCAGTAGGATTTTTCATCCTTGACTTTGTGGACAGCTTCATTTCTCAAAGGTAGAAAAAATATTGGATCGTTTCAGTTTGTGCTCCCCCCCCCCCCGCTTAGTAGGTGCATATTATTTGCAATGCCCCCCCCCCCCTCCGACGCACGTGCCACATTTTTATAATGATTTAACATGTAATGACACGTGATCTGTAACTGGGGGAGCATAACGTACTGGGCGCACAAACGGAAAGGATCCTAAAGATTTTTTCGGAACTGCTCTTCGTTTCTTCGTATCCCCCCCCACACGCACACACACACACACACACACACACACACACACACACATTGAATGCTCCACGTTTGAATTGACTCCTTGATAATTGGGGTCTTTCCCATTATAGCCTCCCCCCTTCCCCCAACAAATCTATAGTGAGGTCCCATTAAGGTATGTTTACCATGAGGGTCTATACGTTTTCTGACCACTAAGTTGGGGGCTATAATGGAAAAGAACCCCATTTGTTTCAGAACAAATCAAATTAAAATATCACATGTTAATAGGGCTCGCTCCTTTTCAGCTTGGGGGGTCATTATCGGTGAAAGTACTAAATATGAAATAATATTGATATTAATTTTTTGTTTATCGTTTACTCACGTGTTAGGTTAACACCTAAATATGCTTTTTAATAGCTCGTTTCGAGCGTATTGGGGGATGTAGGTCAATAACGGAAAAGATGTCAATTCAAGTTTTTTTCTAGGAGTCAAAGGAGCAACATGAAGCCAATGGCAGCCACGGGTAACATGAAGCCAATCATCAGTACAGCCTCAGGCGGACTCCACAACATCACACCGCCTCGATTGTCTGATATGTCATTTGTGAGAAGAGTTCGTGATGACAGTGATAGTGACAGCAGTTCAGACAGCAGTTCAGATGATGAAGTCTGCGTATGGAACAAAGACAGTTCGTATATACCACCTCCCCCCCCCCCCCCCGCCATCCCCAATTTAGCACGTCATTATATGCAAATGATAGCGCTTGTGGTTGAGGGTCGTCAAAGCTTTATGGTCTAACCCATTATAGCCGAGCAAGAAATTATTCCCCCCCCCAAAAAAAAATATGGTATGTTTTTGATTACTGGGAGAGGGGGTAACATTATATTCCCACTAACTGGAGGACGTGGAGGGGGGGGGGGGGGGTGCGTGCAGGTATTCAAAATAACGGATCTCGAAAGATTGTAGAATCTGCCAACCCCCCCCCCCCCTCCCAGTGTTTTTATGCCCCGACGTATAAATTATATGTTGTCATATATAGCACGTTACTCTGTAGAAAAATGTGCGCTTGGGGGACGTAAAATTTATATTCCAAATAAACTGGAGGGGGGGGGGGGGGGGGGGTTAATCCGGTCTCAGAGAACATGGTACTTCTAAGTGTTTGATTATTATGCGGACACGATTCTTGTAGGGACACTAGTGGACCTATGACAAGACGTAGTGTAATGCAATAATAAAGTAATTCATCTGCCCTAATTACAAGGTCAAGGGATGAAACAAAGTTGCGTCAATATCTTTTAACATCCAACATCGATCAACCATGGTCACCTAAAATTTAATAGTCAACATCAGTCGACTATTCTTTTGCACAAATCTCACTTAGGTTTTAAAATTGTTTTAAAGGTAATTTTTCTAGTGCTGGAATGCACAAAAAGTCAGCTTTTCTTTTGTTAAATTGAGGATTTAGTTTTGCTCTTTGTGACAATAAGGTAGAAACAACATAGAGAAAGAGACGTTAGGCTATATACTTTGCAAAAAAATCTTAGTTCTTTTAACACATTACGTGGCCAATGTTTGAAAAGGCAACATTAAATAAAATTTGAAGCGAGTGACAATACTTTGTCACAATTTTCAATTGTTAGTAATCTTTTTCCACGATGGAATATGGTTACGCAACACGTGGAAATTTGTTATTTGGTTCTACTTATTTTTACCCTGATTCATTAAACCCCGCTTATTTTAACACCACATCATTTAACCCCTCTATCATTTAACGCCTCTATCATTTCACCCCTCTACCATTTCACCCCTCTATCATTTCATCCCGCCAATTAGCAGTCGACATTAAAGGCATGCTTTGTCATAATTAAAGGATAAATTAATCCCAAGTTTGGTTGTGATAGTTTCATATCAAGTCCCACGGGCCGCTGAGGCATGGCCATGGCCCGCGAGGCATGGCCAAAAAATTATATTGCTAAATTAATAATCCTCATTGGGATCTATTCTGTTTCGACCCCCCCCAGTGTTTTTTACGCCCCTCAGTTACAAATTTTATGTTTATATAGCACATTACCATGTAACAAAATAGCACGTGCGCTTGAGGGGCGTAAAAAATATAAGCTCACTAAGCTGGGGGCCAAAACAGAATAGATCCCCTTATTGTATAGAAAGATTAAAATCCTGGCTGAAATGATAGAGGGGTTAAAAGATAGAGGGGTTAAAAGATAGAGGTGTTAAAAGATAGAGGGGTTAAAAGATAGAGGGGTTAAAAGATAGAGGGGTTAAAAGATAGAGGGGTTAAAAGATAGAGGGGATAAAAGATAAAGGTTTTAAAAGATAGAGGGTTAAAAGATAGAGGGGTTAAAAGAAAGAGGGGTTAAAAGATAGAGGGGTAAAAAGATACAGGGGTTAAAAGATAGAGGGGTTAAGAGGTAGAGGCGTTAAAAGATAGAGGAGTTAAAAGATAGAGGGGTTAAAAGATAGAGGGGTTAAAAGATAGAGGGGTGAAAAGGTAGAGGGGTTAAAAGATAGAGGGGTTAAAAGATAGAGGGGTTAAAAGATAGAGGGGTTAAAAGATAGAGGGGTTAAAAGATAGAGGGGTTAAAAGTTAGAGGGGTTAAAAGATAGAGGGGTTAAAAGATAGAGGGGTTAAAAGATAGAGGGGTTAAAAGATAGAGGGGTTAAAAAATAGAGGGGTTGAAAGATAGAGGGGTTAAAAGGTAGAGGGTTTAAAAGATAGAGGGGTTAAAAGATAGAGGGGTTAAAAGATAGAGGGGTTAAAAGATAGAGGGTTAAAAGATAGAGAGGTTAAAAGGTAGAGGGCTTAAAAGATAGAGGGGTTAAAAGATAGAGGGGTTAAAAGATAGAGGAATTAAAAGATAGAGGGGTTAAAGTTAGAGGGGTTAAAAGATAGAGGGGTTAAAAGATAGAGCGGTTAAAAGATAGAGGCGTTAAAAGATAGAGGGGTTAAAAAGATAGAAGGGTTAAAGGTTAGAGGGGTTAAAAGATAGAGGGGTTAAAAGATAGAGGGGTTAAAAGACAGGGGTTAAAAGATAGAGGGGTGAAAAAATAGAGGGGTTAAAAGATAGAGGGGTTAAAAGATAGAGGGGTTAAAAGACAGGGGTTGAAAGATAGAGGGGTTAAAAGATAGAGGGGTTAAAAGATAGAGGGGTTAAAAGATAGAGGGGTTAAAAGGTAGAGAGGTTAAAAGATAGAGGGATTAAAAGACAAAGGGGTTAAAAGATAGAGGGGTTAAAACTTAGAGGGGTCAAAAGATAGAAGAGTTAAAAGATAGAGGGGTTAAAAGATAGAGATTTTAAACGATAGAGGGGTTAAAAGATAGAGGGGTTAAAAGATAGAGGGATTAAAAGATAGAGGGGTTAAAAGATAGAGGGGTTAAAAGATAGAGGGGTTAAAAGATAGAGGGGTTAAAAGATAGAGGGATTAAAAGAGAGGGGTTAAAAGATAGAGGGGTTAAAAGATAGAGGGGTTAAAAGATAGAGGGGTGAAAAGATAGAGAGGTTAAAAAATACAGGGGTTAAAAGATAGAGGGGTTAAAAGGTAGAGAGGTTAAAAGAGAGAGGGTTAAAAGATAGAGGGGTTAAAAGATAGAGGGGTTAAAAGATAGAGAGTTTAAACGATTGAGGGGTTAAAAGATAGAGGGGTTAAAAGATAGAGGGATTAAAAGATAGAGGGGTTAAAAGATAGAGGTGTTAAAAGATAGAGGGGTTAAAAGATAGAGGGGTTAAAAGATAGAGGGATTAAAAGATAGAGGGGTTAAAAGATAGAGGGGTTAAAAGATAGAGGAGTTAAAAGATAGAGGGGTTAAAAGATAGAGGGGTTAAAAGATAGAGGGCTAAAAGGTGGAGGGGTTAAAAGATAGAGGGTTTAAAAGATAGAGGGGTTAAAAGATAGAGGGGTTAAAAGATAGAGGAGTTAAAAGATAGAGAGGTTGAAAGCTAGAGGGGATAAAAGATAGAGGGGTTAAAAGATAGAGGGGTTAAAAGATAGAGGGGTTAAAAGATAGAGGGGTTAAAAGTTAGAGGGGTTAGAAGATAGAGGGGTTAAAAGACAGAGCGGTTAAAAGAGAGAGGGGTTAAAAGATAGAGGGTTAAAAGATAAAGGGTTTAAAAGATAGAGGGGTTAAAAGATAGAGGGGTGAAAAGATAGAGGGGTTAAAAGGTAGAGGGGTTAAAAGATAGAGGGGTTAAAAGATAGAGGGGTTAAAAGATGTAGGGGTTAAAAGATAGAGGGGTTAAAAGGTAGAGGGGTTAAAAGATAGAGGGGTTAAAAGATAGAGGGTTTAAAATATAAAGGTGTTAAAAGATAGAGGGGTTAAAAGATAGAGGGGTTAAAAGTTAGAGGGCTTAAAAGATAGAGGGGTTAAAAATATAGAGGGGTTAAAAGATAGAGGGGTTAAAAGATAGAGGGGTTAAAAGATAGAGGGGTTAAAAGATAGAGGGGTTAAAAGGCTGAGGGTTTAAAAGATAGAGGGGTTAAAAAATAGAGGGGTTAATAGATAGAGGGGTTAAAAGATAGAGGGGTTAAACAGTAGAGGGGTTAAAAGATAGAGGGGTTCAAAGATAGAGGGGTTAAAAGATAGAGGGGTTAAAAGAAAGAGGATTTAAAAGGTAGAGGGGTTAAAAGATAGAGGGGTTAAAAGATAGAGGGGTTAAAAGATAGAGGGGTTAAAAGATAGAGGGGTTAAAGGTTAGAGGGGTTGAAAGATAGAGGGGTTAAAAGATAGAGGGGTTAAAAGATAGAGGGGTTAAAAGATAGAGGGGTTAAAAGATAGAGGGATTAAAAGGTAGAGAGTTTAAGAGATAGAGGGGTTAAAGGATAGAGGGGTTAAAAGATAGAGGGGTTTAAAGATAGAGGGGTTAAAAGATAGAGGGGTTAAAAGGTAGAGGGGTTAAAAGATAGAGGGGTTGAAAGATAGAGGGGTTAAAAGACAGAGGGGTTAAAACATAGAGGAGTTAAAAGATAGAGGGGTTAAAAGATAGAGGGGTTAAAAGATAGAGGGGTTAAAAGGTAGAGGACTTAAAAGATAGAGGGGTTAAAAGATAGAGGGGTTAAAAGATAGAGGGGTTAAAAGATAGAGGGATTAAAAGATAGAGGGGTTAAAAGATAGAGGAGTTAAAAGATAGAGGGGTTAAAAGATAGAGGGGTTAAAAGATAGAGGGGTTAAAAGATAGAGAGGTTAAAAGAAAGAGGGGTAAAAAGATAGAGGGTTTAAAAGATAGAGGGGTTAAAAGATAGAGGGATTAAAAGGTAGAGGGGTTAAAAGATAGAGGGGTTAAAAGATAGAGGGGTTAAAAGATAGAGGGGTTAAAAGATAGAGGGTTAAAAATAGAGGGGTTAAGAGATAGAGGGTTTAAAAGGTAGAGGGTTTAAAAAATAGAGGGGTTAAAAGATAGAGAGGTTAAAAGATAGAGGGGTTAAAAGATAGAGAGGTTAAAAGATAGAGGGGTTAAAGGATAGAGGGGTTAAAGGATAGAGGGGTTAAAAGATAGAGGGGTTTAAAGATAGAGGGGTTAAAAGATAGAGGGGTTAAAAGGTAGAGGGGTTAAAAGATAGAGGGGTTGAAAGATAGAGGGGTTAAAAGACAGAGGGGTTAAAACATAGAGGAGTTAAAAGATAGAGGGGTTAAAAGATAGAGGGGTTAAAAGATAGAGGGGTTAAAAGGTAGAGGACTTAAAAGATAGAGGGGTTAAAAGATAGAGGGGTTAAAAGATAGAGGGGTTAAAAGATAGAGGGGTTAAAAGATAGAGGGGTTAAAAGGTAGAGGACTTAAAAGATAGAGGGGTTAAAAGATAGAGGGGTTAAAAGATAGAGGGGTTAAAAGATAGAGGGATTAAAAGATAGAGGGGTTAAAAGATAGAGGAGTTAAAAGATAGAGGGGTTAAAAGATAGAGGGGTTAAAAGATAGAGGGGTTAAAAGATAGAGAGGTTAAAAGAAAGAGGGGTAAAAAGATAGAGGGTTTAAAAGATAGAGGGGTTAAAAGATAGAGGGATTAAAAGGTAGAGGGGTTAAAAGATAGAGGGGTTAAAAGATAGAGGGGTTAAAAGATAGAGGGGTTAAAAGATAGAGGGTTAAAAATAGAGGGGTTAAGAGATAGAGGGTTTAAAAGGTAGAGGGTTTAAAAAATAGAGGGGTTAAAAGATAGAGGGGTTAAAAGATAGAGGGATTAAAAGGTAGAGGGGTTAAAAGATAGAGGGGTTAAAAGATAGAGGGGTTAAAGGATAGAGGGGTTAAAAGATAGAGGGGTTTAAAGATAGAGGGGTTAAAAGATAGAGGGGTTAAAAGGTAGAGGGGTTAAAAGATAGAGGGGTTGAAAGATAGAGGGGTTAAAAGACAGAGGGGTTAAAACATAGAGGAGTTAAAAGATAGAGGGGTTAAAAGATAGAGGGGTTAAAAGATAGAGGGGTTAAAAGGTAGAGGACTTAAAAGATAGAGGGGTTAAAAGATAGAGGGGTTAAAAGATAGAGGGGTTAAAAGATAGAGGGATTAAAAGATAGAGGGGTTAAAAGATAGAGGAGTTAAAAGATAGAGGGGTTAAAAGATAGAGGGGTTAAAAGATAGAGGGGTTAAAAGATAGAGAGGTTAAAAGAAAGAGGGGTAAAAAGATAGAGGGTTTAAAAGATAGAGGGGTTAAAAGATAGAGGGATTAAAAGGTAGAGGGGTTAAAAGATAGAGGGGTTAAAAGATAGAGGGGTTAAAAGATAGAGGGGTTAAAAGATAGAGGGTTAAAAATAGAGGGGTTAAGAGATAGAGGGTTTAAAAGGTAGAGGGTTTAAAAAATAGAGGGGTTAAAAGATAGAGAGGTTAAAAGATAGAGGGGTTAAAAGATAGAGAGGTTAAATGATACAGGGGTGAATTCATATTGTATAAAAAGTTTACAAATTGTAGCTAATTGTAACCCAATTGCAAAAACAACTTGAGCATGTAATACGCCTAAATCTTTAGACCTGAAGCATAAACTCTTCAATTTAGACTGAAGTATAAACGTAAATCAAGCTCAAAATTGTAGAAATTTTGAATATTGCTTAGGTTAAATGCCTAAATTTGCTTTGGAGTTTTATAATTCGGTCTCATCTTTACTATTTATCCAGAATTCACGTTTTAGTCAAAACCTGGATAATTGTGACGAAAGAACGTCACATACGTCCACAAAAAGCAAAAACTTGTAAAAGTGTACCTTTGCGGACGTATGTGGACTAAAATCAAATCTTCACACTGGACCATAAAAAGTTTTCGTGCACTTTAAAAATTGAACAGGTGTGACATATCAAAAATTTTCAACGTTTTGAACTTAAGAAAGGATTATGAACAAATATATGGGCGTAAAGATCTATCGTTACAAATATCAAATAATATATCTGTTTGAAATCAAAGCAACTAAGCCCGTTTAATTGATTGCTGATTGAATGACGATGTTTAAGGATAATTATTTCCTCTTAGCCAAAGAAAATCGCAATACATCTGGTCATTGACAATTAATTTTCCTTATGAAATTAATTGTTCCGACATCATTGTTCCAAATTGAAACATCGTAGAGAGTTGTGAGTGGTATCATTAAGAAGCACGGACAACCATGAATATGGAATTAATTTTTTTCGTATTTTTTTACAGGGAGTTATCGAGGTTTAATTTTTTGTGAATTTTCGACAGTTTTTTTTCACATTTTTCATAAAATTTGGCGCAATTTTGCTAATATAAATTTTAAAAAATTAAAATTTTAATAGTAAAGTGTTGTTCTTATCGTTAGAGATGGAAGAACCTTGCTGAACTGTTTGATTGAAGTTTTTTTGGCTAGAAGTTTTGATAAAAAATTTCAAGATTCGAACTTTTTTATCAAAAATGGCACAAAATATGAGTTTTTCATCCACTTTGTCAGTCATTGTGACCTAGAAACCTTGACATAGACTTCCTCGTCTCAAAAAGAGCGCTAGTTTAAACTAGCCGCCCTATGAAAGTCTTCTGGAATTTAAATTTTAATGTTTTTTGCAGATTTAACTAGATAATTTTACAAAATGCACAGTTGTTTTTTATTTGAAGAATTTCACCTAACAATTGATCTAATTCGCAAACACTTGGATCACTTGTGCGGTTTGTTGGGCGCGGCGCGGCAATTAAGGGAAAGATCTCATTATATCATGGATTCTTACAATCAGAAATTTTTTATTATTTTTTTGTTACTACCTTTTCTCGAAACTTTTTCCTTTTGGTTTTTCAATGTTAATCACTGAAATTTTTTTTAATTCACGACTCAATTAATGACAGATCCCATTTACTTAAACTGGAAGCCAAATTTAGATACAGTTTGTTTTCAGAGAACCTAAGGGTTTTATGGCTTTGAGGAAGAGTTTTCGTAAACTTTAACTGAATTTTCCTATTTTGCCTTCACTTATTGTTTTTGCGGTCTGATTACTAAGTCTAACCATTCAAAGATCCAAATGGCTTCCTCAAGAGGTGTTAGTCATTTATCATGCATTCGGTTGTTACTAAATGTCTCCTATGTAGTTGAATATTATTGTTTTAAAGAAATTTTAGTGAGCTTTTGAACTTTAGATTATTTAGACAACCTTTGCTTATTTTCAATAAATACAGTTCAAACTTTCTTCCTTGTAAACTACAAACTCATTTTGAGGCGAATTGTATTAACAGAACGTTTTCTTGTTTATGGTACTACGAGTTTTCATACAAAGTTTTCTGATTTTTTTACATAATTGCCTATTTTTGCTTTTGTTTTTGTTTCTATGGTAAATTGTCACATTACTTATCCTCTAAATGCGAAAAACTTTAATAAATTTGGAAATAAACATATTTAATATCTTCATAACATTTGGTTTTAGGGGCTGCGACACCGTTCTCGTGCAGAGTTTGGCAGAATTTTTTTTCTTTTTTGCCCCCATTTGTTTTTTTGTTGTTGTATGCCAAATTTTTGGTAATTAAAGGTCTCAGTGGCAAACTATAGACAAAAACAACTTGATAACTGATTTTGGTATATAGCTATTGATTTTATGGACTTTCAATTCAAGTCTTTAAAAAAAGAAAGATAGTATTCTTCAACTCATCCTTTTTGTTCTGGTTTGCGTTTAATTTCAGTATTTCAAAGTTTTGCATCAATTTCGTAACTTTGACTCATTATTGAGAGGTCGTTTTTTATTTTGTTGAAACAAACATTAAATGTTCTGTTGTTTAAACGTTTTGACTGATGTCTTCAAGGTTTAGACAATTTTTTTAGGAAGAATTTTGAGAAATTTAGATACTTTTCAAAATATCCGCTTCTTTTTGCTCCCATTTTGTAATATTCGTCATACAAAAAGGCGCTATGGAAATCAAAGGAGACTCAAAAGAAGATTTTATGTCCTCGTGGTTAATCTTTGTTAAATTTAATGGCTTGAACACTGTGTTTGTGTTCTATTATAGACTTATGATTTAGTCCCACTAATAACAGGCGCTAATAGTTTTCCCAGAAGTTAAAAAATAAATTTTCTACCCTTATAATCGGAGTTTTATGTTTAGAAAAAGATCATAGATTTTTGAGATTTGCCAATCTTATTTCTGTTAACTTGTAGCTTAGCATATGCATAGCCAAGTAACATGCTTTATCTATTGCACTTCAATTGAATCTGTATAGCGTTTTTATTGTCCTCAAATGGTCTTTCTTCTTGATACAATCCGTTTTCTTAAAAAATTTTTCTGATTTTAGCGTTTTCGCAGTTTTTTTTGGTTTTAGCTCATTTTTCACAGTATCACCATAATGGGAGTCATCTGAATCACAAATATCGCTTTTTGAGAAAAAAGCAACCAAAAAATGATAAACTTCTTAGTGAACAGTTTGATGTTCAATTGACTGAGACATCGTTTTAGCACAAAATTTTTCTTGCATTTTTTTCTGCAAATTCTTCGTTTTTGCCTGCTTTTGTCGTTTTTTTGCAGTCGTATGACATATCCTGGATAATGAACGGTCTAAATCGCCCTCTATGAAGGTATAAAACAATTTCTCATTGATTTCATTTGATGCTTACTGTTTCTAATAAATTTGCAATTGATTCATTTCAAAAAAACTTTTTATTTAAAATTTGCCCTTTTGCTCATTTCTTGTCAACTTTGTAGTTTAATTTTCATCTGATGCCATTTTGATTTGGTTAATCATGGTTATCAGGAAATTGACAACGTGTTTTGGTCGTAATTAAAATTCATAATTTTTTGATCTTTATCGCCGACTTTTCTGGTAGTCATTTCATGTTTGTCACAGGTCTCTAAGACGGATTGTTTTATTCGCTTAGTAGTTTGTTGAACGATATGTTGATATATTTTTTTTATCTCTTCTTTATTTGGTAGAAAATTAATGAAAATTGTAGATAAACGGGGCAAACGCACATTAACGAGCCTCCTTGTTTTTCGCATGTTTTGTCCAGATTTTTTTCTGTTTTTGAAATTGAAACGCTGGTTGGTTTTGCTCATGAAATATTTTCCATCTACAGAAAACAAATATACCAACTAATCACAGGAAATCAAATCTCAGGCACTGGGAAATAAAATTGTCAAAGATTTTGACAAATGTGTTGAGAAATTTGACAAACAGCGCGCAGATGCAAAGTCCTCAAAATGCTTTAGTACATATTCAGTTGTTTGTGAAGGCTGATATTTACTCAAATGCTCTTGCAGTATTGGTACTTCATGTGGCATTAGTTTTACAACCTGCATCCGGTTGGATTTAATATACTGATTTTGTTCAGTACCGACACCATTTCTTTTTGCTTGATCTTTTGAACTTTAATTGTCTGGAAAAAATTTTTATCAAGGCCTGGCGAGGCTAACGAATTTTGGTTAAAATTAATATTTGCAATTTTTTTATCTTTTTTGCCGTCTTTTAAAGTAGTCATTAAATGTTTGTCACAGGTCTCATAAGCCCTCTAAGATAGATTGTTTTATTCGTTTAGTAGTTTGTTGAACGATATGTTGATATGTTTTTTATCTCTTCCTTATTTTGTAGACAATTAAGTGAAAGATGTAGATGAACAGGCTCGAACCTAATGTGCAAACGCACATTCCGAGCATTCTTGTTTTTCGCATGTTTTGTCCACAAGTTTTACTGTTTTTGAAATTGAAACGGCTAGTTGATTTGGTTATTTATGGTTTTCAGGAAATGGACAAAGTTTTCTGAACGTAATTAATATTTGTAATTTTTTTATCTTTTTCGCCGTCTTTTCTGGTAGTCATTTCATGTTTGTCACAGGTCTCATAAGCCCTCTAAGAAAAATTGTTTTATTCGCTTAGAAGTTTGTTGAACGATATGTTGATATATTATCTTTTTATCTCTTCCTTATTTGGTAGACAATTAAGTAAAAAATATAGATGAACGGTGTCGAAACTTAATGTGAAAACGCACAATACCGAGCCTCTTTGTTTTTTGCATGTTTTGTTGACAAGTTTTACTGTTTTTGAAATTGAAACGGCTAGTTGATTTGGTTATTTATGGTTTTCAGGAAATGGACAAAGTTTTCTGAACGTAATTAATATTTGTAATTTTTTTTATCTTTTTCGCCGTCTTTTCTGGTAGTCATTTCATGTTTGTCAAAGGTCTCATAAGCCCTCTAAGAAAGATTGTTTTATTCGCTTAGAAGTTTGTTGAACGATATATTGATATATTATTTTTTTTATCTCTTCCTTATTTGGTAGACAATTAAGTAAAAAATATAGATTAACGGTGTCGAAATTTAATGTGCAAACGCACAAAACGGCGCCTCTTTGTTTTTCGCATGTTTTGTTGACAAGTTTTACTAATTTTGAAATTGAAACGCTAATTGGTTTTGCTCATGAAATTTTGTGCATCTACAGAAAACAAAAATAGCGACTAATCACAAGAAACCAAATCTCCGGAACTAGAAAATAAAAATTTCAAAGATTTTGACAAATTCGTTGAAAAATTTGACGAACAGCGCGCAGATGAAAAGTCCTCAAAATGCTCTAGTACATAGTCAGTCGTATGTGAAAGCTGGTTTTTTCTCAAATAGTCGTGCAGTATTTGTAGTTCATGTAGCATTAGTTTCATAACCTGCATCCTTTTTGATTTAATATTCTGATATGGTCAGTACCGTCACCTTTTCTTTTTTGCTAGCTCTTTTCGACTTTATCTGTCTGGAATAAGTTTTTATCAAGGCCTAGCTAGGCTAACGTGTTTTGGTTGTAATTAAAATTCATAATTTTTTGATCTTTATCGCCGACTTTTCTGGTAGTCATTTCATGTTTGTCACAGGTCTCTAAGATGGATTGTTTTATTCGCTTAGTAGTTTGTTGAACGATATGTTGATATATTTTTTTATCTCTTCTTTATCTGGTAGAAAATTAATGAAAATTGTAGATAAATGGGGCAAACGCACATTAACGAGCCTCCTTGTTTTTCGCATGTTTTGTCCAGAATTTTTTCTGTTTTTGAAATTGAAACGCTGGTTGGTTTTGCTCATGAAATCTTTTGCATCTACAGAAAACAAATATACCAACTAATCACAGGAAATCAAATCTCAGGCACTGGGAAATAAAATTGTCAAAGATTTTGACAAATGTGTTGAGAAATTTGACAAACAGCGCGCAGATGCAAAGTCCTCAAAATGTTTAGTACATATTCAGTTGTTTGTGAAGGCTGATATTTACTCAAATGCTCTTGCAGTATTGGTACTTCATGTGGCATTAGTTTTACAACCTGCATCCGGTTGGATTTAATATACTGATGTTGTTCAGTACCGACACCATTTCTTTTTGCTTGATCTTTTGGACTTTAATTGTCTGGAAAAAATTTTTATCAAGGCCTGGCGAGGCTAACGAATTTTGGTTAAAATTAAAATTTGCAATTTTTTGATCTTTTTTGCCGTCTTTTAAAGTAGTCATTAAATGTTTGTCACAGGTCTCATAAGCCCTCTAAGATAGATTGTTTTATTCGTTTAGTAGTTTGTTGAACGATATGTTGATATGTTTTTTATCTCTTCCTTATTTTGTAGACAATTAAGTGAAAGATGTAGATGAACAGGGTCGAACCAAGTGTGCAAACGCACATTCCGAGCATTCCTGTTTTTCGCATGTTTTGTCCACAAGTTTTACTGTTTTTGAAATTGAAACGGCTAGTTGATTTGGTTATTTATGGTTTTCAGGAAATGGACAAAGTTTTCTGAACGTAATTAATATTTGTAATTTTTTTTACCTTTTTCGCCGTCTTTTCTGGTAGTCATTTCATGTTTGTCACAGGTCTCATAAGCCCTCTAAGAAAAATTGTTTTATTCGCTTAGAAGTTTGTTGAACGATATGTTGATATATTATCTTTTTATCTCTTCCTTATTTGGTAGACAATTAAGTAAAAAATATAGATGAACGGTGTCGAAACTTAATGTGAAAAAGCACAATACCGAGCCTCTTTGTTTTTTGCATGTTTTGTTGACAAGTTTTACTGTTTCTGAAATTGAAACGCTAATTGGTTTTGCTCATGAAATCTTGTGCATCTACAGAAAACAAAAATAGCGACTAATCACAGGAAACCAAATCTCCGGCAATGGAAAATAAAAATTTCAAAGATTTTGACAAACGCGTTGACAAATTTGACGAACAGCGCGCAGATGAAAAGTCCCCAAAATGATTAGTACATAGTCAGTCGTATGTGAAAGCTGGTTTTTTCTCAAATAGTCGTGCAGTGTTTGTAGTTCATGTAGCATTAGTTTCATAACCCGCATCCGGTTTGCTTTAATATACTGAAATGGTCAGTACCGTCACCTTTTCCTTTCTGCTAGTTCTTTTCGACTTTATCTGTCTGGAATAAATTTTTATCAAGGCCTAGCTAGGCCAAATTGTTTTGGTCGTAATTATTATTTGTAAATATTTTATCTTTATCCCCGTCTTTTTTGATAGTCATTTCATGTTTGTCACAGGTCTCATAAGCCCTCTAAGACAGATTGTTTTGTTCGCTCAGTAGTTTGTTAAACGATATGTTGATATATTTTTTTTATCTGTTCCTTTTTTGGTAGACAATGAGGGAAAAATGTAGATGAACGGGGTCGAAACTTATTGTGCAAACGCACATTACCGAGGCTCTTGTTTTTCGCATGTTTTGACCACAAGTTTTACTGTTTTTGAAATTGAAACGCTTGTTGGTTTTGCTCATGAAATTGTGTGCATCTACAGAAAACAGAAATAGCGACTAATCACAGGAAATCAAATCTCCGGCACTGGGAAATAAAAATTTCAAAGATTTTGACAAATGCATTGACAAATTTGTCAAACAGCGGGTAGATGAAAAGTCCCCAAAATGCTTTAGTACATATTCAGTTGTTTGTGAAGGCTGATATTTACTCAAATGCTCTTGCAGTATTGGTACTTCATGTGGCATTAGTTTTACAACCTGCATCCGGTTGGATTTAATATACTGATATGGTCAGTACCAACACTTTTTCTTTTTTGCTAGTTCTTTTCGACTTTATCTGTCTGGAATAAGTTTTTATCAAGGCCTAGCTAGGCTAACGTGTTTTGGTCGTAATTAAAATTCATAATTTTTTGATCTTTTTTGCCGTCTTTTAAAGTAGTCATTAAATGTTTGTCACAGGTCTCATAAGCCCTCTAAGATAGATTGTTTTATTCGTTTAGTAGTTTGTTGAACGATATGTTGATATGTTTTTTATCTCTTCCTTATTTTGTAGACAATTAAGTGAAAGATGTAGATGAACAGGGTCGAACCTAATGTGCAAACGCACATTCCGAGCATTCTTGTTTTTCGCATGTTTTGTCCACAAGTTTTACTGTTTTTGAAATTGAAACGGCTAGTTGATTTGGTTATTTATGGTTTTCAGGAAATGGACAAAGTTTTCTGAACGTAATTAATATTTGTAATTTTTTTATCTTTTTCGCCGTCTTTTCTGGTAGTCATTTCATGTTTGTCACAGGTCTCATAAGCCCTCTAAGAAAAATTGTTTTATTCGCTTAGAAGTTTGTTGAACGATATGTTGATATATTATCTTTTTATCTCTTCCTTATTTGGTAGACAATTAAGTAAAAAATATAGATGAACGGTGTCGAAACTTAATGTGAAAACGCACAATACCGAGCCTCTTTGTTTTTTGCATGTTTTGTTGACAAGTTTTACTGTTTTTGAAATTGAAACGCTAATTGGTTTTGCTCATGAAATTTTGTGCATCTACAGAAAACAAAAATAGCGACTAATCACAAGAAACCAAATCTCCGGCACTAGAAAATAAAAATTTCAAAGATTTTGACAAATTCGTTGAAAAATTTGACGAACAGCGCGCAGATGAAAAGTCCCCAAAATGCTCTAGTACATAGTCAGTCGTATGTGAAAGCTGGTTTTTTCTCAAATAGTCGTGCAGTATTTGTAGTTCATGTAGCATTAGTTTCATAACCTGCATCCGGTTTGATTTAATATACTGATATGGTCAGTACCGTCACCTTTTCTTTTATGCTTGTTCTTCTCGACTTTATCTGTCTGGAATAAATTATTATCAAGGCTTAGCTATAGGCTAGATATCAAGCCCGTAAAAGTAAAGAAATCTCTTAATATTAAATGGCCTATTATAAACTGTAATTCGTGGTGATACGGATTGTGATGGATGGTGATTTTTTGACAAAGAGTTATTTTTGCAGGAGATATTGCCGATATGTGTCACTGCTGGGCAAAAGACATGCTATTCAACGAGAAGGGTGACAAGAAAGGTCGTACACACGCGTATAGTAGCTGCTGTGAAAAAATTGTAAATAAAGCGAAATCAAAGAACTGTGTGGACTACAAGAAACATCTGATCTACAATAACAAAAATTGTACCTCCGAGTGTGAAGAATGGAAAGAATGTGCACAAGGTGGAGCTAAGAAGTATGAGCATGGAAACTATCACAGTACCTGCTACGCTGTGGACAATCCAGCAGCTGAGTGGCCTGGAAGTGATGAAAATAAGGCAACTCCTCCGGGTGGGAATCCTCTTGGATGCATCCAAACGGTCATTTTCGTGTACCTGGTTATGTATGTTATCATCGGACTGCTTTTACAATGAGCGATGACAATGACATCAGAATTAATTCCAAATAATTCAAAAAAGACTTGTTCCTTCTGCGGAAAAAGCTAAAAACACTTTTAGAGGAAAGAATTACATAAGCAGGTGCTTATTGAGTATATTACAGGTTGAAATAGTTATAATAAATTGTTACAGAGATGAAAGGTTGCAATTACTATTTGATTGTTTATATAAGTTGAGTAAACAATAATCTTTACTGATATTAACTATTTTGTATTTGCCCATCTGGCCTTCTAACTATGTATTCAATACAATTTTTCCCAGAATGATATACAAAATTGCATATAGATTTTCACTGTAGTGTCAAATCAGAGGACTAAAAATTTGGAAAGCTGGTGCAAGGATTCCACTGTTATACATTCCAATAAATAAAGATCAATGCCAGAAGCCGCGCAATGCAGTGCATAGACTTTCCAATAGTGATTCAAAATTTGCCTTCCCTTCATTATGAAAAACATGCCATAACTGAAACGAGGGTCTAATCTCATGGATTATGTAAATTCATTCAAATTTTACAGGAATGACGCATCTACTTGCGATCCTACAGCGTAAGGAAATTTTTCCGAATCTTTTTGCGGCGCAAATTATATTGAATTTTAAATTGGCTCCATGTCATAATTTCTCCGAAGAAGACTGCTGTGAAAAAAATATTGCGGAAGGGGAAGCAGAAAATGGAGTGGATTGCAATACAATGAAGCGGGAGAGAGGTCTACAATAGCAAAAATTGTTCTGATGAATATGAAATTTGGAACAAATTGTCTCTAGAGTGGAACAAGGATGCTCGTTAATGTGCGTTCGCACATGATGTTCCGACCCGAGCTCATCGACTTTTTTGAACTAATTGTCAACCTGATGAGATAATTAAAAATAGATATTTCAGTTTAAAAAATCGTAACACAACCGCACTACTAATTGAATTACATGGCACCCAGCCCAGATGCAGCGCTCACAAAATCTGCCGCTAGAAAAACTACGAGGAAAAAACAAACGACAAAATAAGCGAAAACATAATTTTTTTAGCGAATGTGTTAAAAGAAGAGATAAAGAAACACCAATATTGACCACTAACAAAACTTCTATAAAAACGCATATTGTCCAACAAACAAAACATCAGTTACGACATGATATCAATGGAAAAATAGTTTTGAATTACAAGCAATGGAACCTCTCATTGATGAGTATAAGCTAAAAGTTGATGAGAAGAACAAAAACTGAAAAATATAAAAAAGTCTTTGAAATCGAACAATATCATAAACTTTCATAAATTTTGCTATAAACTGACTGCATTGAATAAAATCATTTTTTCAGTCCTTAATTAGAATCCTTTGAAACCAGTCAGCATTTTACGAATACACGAAGATTTTAAAAAGGCAAAAACAGCAAATTCAGAAAAAAATTGAGCAAGAAAGGTGTCGAACCGAAGAAAAGAGAAGTTTTCGGAAAAAATTTTTCTTATTTCATATATTTTTTAACAGCAATGGGGTTGTTCTTTTTTTCAAACAATGTGACGTTAAAAATATGAACAATTATAATACAAACACAAAATTGTTGAGAAAACCAGTTATATCATAGACATTAAATTCAATAGCTTTCAACGGAAGTCAAAAAACGCTAAGTTATACCTCAATGTGAAAAAAAATGATAGTTTTCAATGATGAGTCGTCAACTGGATATCACAACAAGTCTTATGATTATGACAACAACAACAAAAACATGCAAAAAACAAAAACTCAGTAGAAAGTGCAACCTGATGAGTCAACCTGAAGAGATAATTAAAAAGAGATATTTCAGTTTAAAAAATCGTAACACAACCGCACTACTAATTGAATTACATGACAACCCGCCCAGATGTAGCGCTCACAAAATCTGCTGCCGCTAGAAATACTACGAGGAAAAAACAAACGACAAAATAAACGAAAACATAATTTTTTTAGCGAATGTGTTAAAAGAAGAGATAAAGAAACACCCATATTGACCTTGTAGTTAGTGAGTCCATGCCATATGACTCCCAAAATTTATTAAGATCTCAAAAGGAAAATCAAAATTTCATTAGAATTTTCAAAAACTCAGAGTTGATTACTGAAAAAACACATGAGTGATGCCTTGAGAACGAAGTTTTTGGTCATTGGGTATCAGTTTACTG
Source organism: Convolutriloba macropyga (assembly GCF_964194025.1). NCBI lineage: Eukaryota > Metazoa > Xenacoelomorpha > Acoela > Convolutidae > Convolutriloba > Convolutriloba macropyga. Next base: position 32,791 of record NW_027453060.1, read on the forward strand.
TAAATGAAGTTTGTCATTAGTAGAACCTCGAAATGAAAAGTTAATTGTCTATAAATGACTAAATGACAATAATGAATAGGAAAATTTTTCTAAAAAAACAGCTCTCACATTGAATTCGAATTTTTTGAAAGTAAACTTCCCCATGAGACCACAACTAGCCTTTTTTCGTCTATTGGTAGCACAAAATTTTTTAATTTTGTAGCGTGAAATGTAATTTTGAAATAAAATTTTCATAGAAATTCCTTAATTTGAATAAAAACTTTGCTAAAAGTGAACAAAATCATGCAAACACCACGTGTTCACACAAAAATTTAAACCTCGATAAATCCTCGAAAAATAAGCAATTCAAAAAAAATAGTTTCTGATTCCACGCTGGACAAGCTTTTTAATGATACCACTCACATTTCGTTACGATGAATATATCGATCGGCCAAAATTGACTTTTGCTGTCTTGTTTTACTTCGCTGTCTTGTTTTGGTTTGTTGTCGTGTTCTATTTTGTTGTCTTGTTTGTTTTGGGATCTTGTTTTTTTCAATGTCTTGTTTTGTTTAGCAGGGAGCATTTCGAGCCAGATTTTTTTCACCTCGTGCTTTGTTCAATTTTCCTATAGCTATTTTACGAAACTCAGCCACTGGCGGTACCCAGCCCGGAATGATAAAGAAGAGCAAAAAACAAGTAATACAAAAAACAAATCAAAAAAATGGTTAATAACTAGGCTATGACACTTTCCGACAGATGTTAGCGAAGTTTTTGGTCATTGGGTATCAGTTTACTGTAAATGAAGTTTGTCATTATTAGAACCTCGAAATGAAAAGTTAATTGTCTATAAATGACTAAATGACAATAATGAATAGGAAAATTTTTCTAAAAAAACAGCTCTCACATTGAATTCGAATTTTTTGAAAGTAAACTTCCCCATGAGACCACAACTAGCCTTTTTTCGTCTATTGGTAGCACAAAATTTTTTAATTTTGTAGCGTGAAATGTAATTTTGAAATAAAATTTTCATAGAAATTCCTTAATTTGAATAAAAACTTTGCTAAAAGTGAACAAAATCATGCAAACACCACGTGTTCACACAAAAATTTAAACCTCGATAAATCCTCGAAAAATAAGCAATTCAAAAAAAATAGTTTCTGATTCCACGCTGGACGAGCTTTTTAATGATACCACTCACATTTCGTTACGATGAATATATCGATCGGCCAAAATTGACTTTTGCTGTCTTGTTTTACTTCGCTGTCTTGTTTTGGTTTGTTGTCGTGTTCTATTTTGTTGTCTTGTTTGTTTTGGGATCTTGTTTTTTTCAATGTCTTGTTTTGTTTAGCAGGGAGCATTTCGAGCCAGATTTTTTTCACCTCGTGCTTTGTTCAATTTTCCTATAGCTATTTTACGAAACTCAGCCACTGGCGGTACCCAGCCCGGAATGATAAAGAAGAGCAAAAAACAAGTCATACAAAAAACAAATCAAAAAAATGGTTAATAACTAGGCTATGACACTTTCCGACAGATGTTAGCGATGTAAAGCGTTTTGCTTTGTTTTGAAGCGTTTTGAGCCAGGTTTTTAACCTAGTGCTTTGCTCAATTCTTCTATAGCTATTTTATGTAAATCCGCCACTTCCGTTCCCAAGACTGGAATGAAAAAAGAGGTAAAAAAGGTCATACTGAAAAATCTCGAAAACATTGTTCATTATCTTGACTATGAGACCTTTCCGACAAATGTTATCGATGTTATGCGTTTTCTAGTGTTTTATTCCGTTTTGTGGAGAGCAAATTGAGCCATATTTTTTACCTGGTGCTCTGATCCATTCCCCTTCGGTTACTTACAGTAACTCTGTCCTGCCATTGCCAAGCCCAGAATGAAAAAAGAGATCAAAAAGACAGACAGAAATCTTGAAAATTCGGTTTTGTAACTTGAGTATGAGTCAATTCCGACAGAAAACAGCTAATCTTGTATGTGTGTGTGTTTGTTTGATGTGTACTTTTATATTTTGTGTATGGTGTTTGTGCAATTTGTTTGTGTTGTATTTGACGTGAGAGTGTGGTTTAATTTGTGTCTGCTGTGTGTGTGGGTTGTGTGTGGTGTGGGTGCGTGTGTGTGTCTGGGGCCTGTGCGATACGTGTGTGTCTGTTTGTGATGGTGTGCTCGCTTGTGTTTGTGTGTTTGTATATCCCTGTGAGTACTTGTGTCTGGTGTGTGTGGTTAATGT
>NW_027453061.1:0-30000 GCF_964194025.1 Convolutriloba macropyga
GAGAGAGAGAGAGAGAGAGAGAGAGAGAGAGGGAGATAGAGAGAGAGAGAGAGAGATAAGATGAAAAAGAATGAGACTATTGAAAATTCTACAAACGGCTGAGAATGAGATTGGCTTGGCGCTTTTATAATCAATAAATCAAACAGAGCTGATTCTTTTGATATCAACCAGGACCAGGGACCAGACTCAGCCCAGATATATGCTAAATTCATATCTATATGCAAGCTTATATATTTTTATTGTTTATATTTAATCCACAGCAAAGTGCTACCCCACCAAAATTAATTCAAATCAATGCAACCAAGAGGCCCGATAAACATTAATGAGCAAATAAAAGCAATTTAACTTGTAAAACAACACCAAAATGCTATAAATTGCTTCCAATCATGCTATATCGCAACCAAAAAAGTGATTTATCCAAAAGTTTGAGTTGATATCTGGCAAATAACGAAGTGCAACTGCGTCCCGTTGCACTCATAGTCATCGATTCCCAAATACTCTGGCTGTATACCTGGACGACTCTGGGCTGTGCACTGCTCATCCCGCTCATCAAGAGTGTTTCCTGGTTGGCTTTCGTTTCTCCACATTCCATCTGGCATCATTATATTCCCACCGTACACTAAAAATTATAACAAATACTTTCTCCCCCCCCCCATCGTCACGTCACGTCACTTTATTAAACACATAAAATAAATAAAAGCAAAAAGCTCAAACTCTGCTGCCGTCGACCAACCACTCCCACCGCAGGTTCTACGCCCCTCATCATTTCTATTTTTAAAAATTACCTGTCATGTGTTAATATGTTACAAGAACCCGGATGTTTCAAATAATATTTATCAAATAAGCAGAGGAGGCGGACAGATTCAAAAAGTCACATTTATTTTGGTCGCTACAATTTTTAAAGTAAATTATTATACTATAAGCTAACAGGGCAAAGTCTGCGACCCAAAACAAACTTGAATATGGTCTCGTACAAGGGATCTAGACTATAGAGACCAAAAGAATGACATGGAACCATAATTCGACTGATTTTGTTAACCTTGGGCCAGATCGAACAGACCCCGAGGCAACACACGGGGCGGGACCAAACAGACCAAAATATGAAAAGGGTCCAAATCAAGTTGCACAGAATCCTCGACCGAAACATTTTACAGACCATGAGCTTTGGTCGCACCCCGACATCCCCGACCACAGATGTCCCCCGACCACGGACCTCCCCTGCGTAAAGGACGGAATACAGCGTTACAATCTAATTGACATGGTTGTACACGAATGGCTCAAAAAGTGCTCTAAGAGTGGCTGTGTACACAACCTACGATTTTTTGAACTATACTTGCTATATTTCGTCAGTACTTTCTACATCAAAGTTTTCTTGCTCTATTTGTTCATTCAGACGTTTGTAATTCGATTCCACAAATTACGTGTGGATTACATTTCTGCTTTTCCCATAGGATTAACAATTTTAACAGCAAGGAAGAAAGTTTTTTGAATAAAATTTGTTGATTCGCTGCTGATTGCAATAATTTTTTTCAGGTAACCACACCTGAACTTGTCCAGGTGACAATTTACCTGATATACAGTTCTGGTTTGTTTCATGTGATTTTACACCTGAAATCATCCTCCACTTCCGGTTACCAGAACACTGCTCAGGTAAAATTACCTGAAATTTTTTTAGAGTAACCAAAGTCGCAACCTAAGGGTAGCTCACAAGGGTAATTAAGTGCACTTGATTTTTACTCACATTCGAGTAGATATCAGTAAAAATTTGCATGGCAAGAAATTTTTCAAGTAGGCAGTAAAGAGGGCTGATGCGTTCAATTAATTGTTGAGGCTTTTTGTCGTACTTTTTTGAAACGTAGTACATTTCAATGCAAATATTTGTTTTTCTACAAAAAGTTGATCTGAATGCACTTATTTGAAATTTTTTAATATCGACGTCCCACAGTTGAAACAACAAAAAAGTTAATTATCGAAATGATTAATCAATTTTATGGGTCTAGGAAGAGAACCCTAAAACAACACCTACTTTTTAAATAGGAAATAATACCCTACGGAAGTAACCCCCCCGGAAGTAAACCCTTATGTTAAAACTAAATTTCAGTCAAGATAATTTGATGGCTTGTGATAGAGGCATATCAAGTGTGACAATCCGCTACGACATAGAAAAGACCCGAGAATGAAGTCCTAACACGATAGAAGCGCAGCTCGTTTTTGGTCAGGAGGGATTTATCCCAGTGGGGGTATTTTCCCTATCTAAAATTAAATGGGGTATATTTTCGTGTAATTTTTTCCGAAACGGATTTTTTATTCCACTACTCGCATGAAAATCAATATAATACATTTAATTTTAAAGAATCAATTCTCACCTTTTTAAATAAATATTCTTAAATGTAATTTAGCCGAGGATTGAAGATTGTAATTGTAGGAGATACGATTATTTGCCCCCCTGTTTCACATAGAGCTAAAAGAGCTTACATAATAACGCACTTAATGCCTTTGAAAGGGCGCAATATTGTAAAAAGTGTACGGAATAAGTAATTTTTTCCTCGGACCGGGCAGAAAACGGTAAAGCTATGCAGATCAAACGACTGATATAGAACCATAATTCTACTGACTTTGATGACTCTGGACAAGATCGAACAGACCCACGGCAAGACAGTGGGCAGGAACAAACAGACCAAGATACGAAAAGGGTCCAAATCATGTTGCACAGAATGCTCAACCAAAACATTTTATAGACCATGAGCTTGGGTTGCACTTCAACGTTCCCTGACCACGGACAAAAACGGTTTCAGTGCGGGCCCTCATCTTGCGTAGGGAAGGAATATAGCATTACAATCTCATTAACATGGTTGCAAACGGCTGGCTCAAAAAGTGCTCTATGATTGGCTGTGTACACAACCTACAATTTTTGAGCTATACTTGCAATATTTCGCCAGTACTTTCTACATTAATGTTTTCTTGCTCTTGTTGTTCATGCAGACAAATGTTATTCGATTCCACAAGGTAGGTGTGAATTACATTTATGCTTCCTTGCTACTAAAATTGTTAATCCCATAGGATTAACAATTTTAGCAGCAAGAAAGAAAAATCTTTTTGAAAAAAATTTGTTGTTTCGCTGCTGATTGCAATGAAAAAACTATTCAGGTAACCAAACTTGAACTTAATCAGGTAAAAATTTACCTGATATACAGATCTTGTTTTTCTTCAGCCGGTTTTATTGCCGAAATCAACCTGCACTTGCGGTTACCTGTATAAAGTAGCAAAAATTTGCATGTCTAGAATTTTTGCAAGTAGGCAGTAAGTAATAAGGATTGGTTTGTTCAATTACTTGTTGAGGTTTTTTGTCGCCCTTTTTTGAAGTGAAGTTGAATTCTATGCAAGTATTTGCTTTTCTACAAAAAGTTGATCTGGATATACTTATTTAAAATTTTTTAATATCTACGTCCCACAGTTGAAACAACAGAAAAAGTTAATTGTCCAAATGATTAATCAATTTTATGGGTCCAGGAAGAGAACTCTAAAACAACACTTATTTTTTAGATAAGAAATTAAACCTTGCGGAAGTAACACCCCACTGAAGTAAACACTTGTGTTAAATTTGATTTTCAGTCAAGATAAGTTGATCGCTTGTGATAGTGGCATATCAAGTCTGACCATCCGCTAAGGCATAGACATCACCCGAGAGTCAAGGCCTGACTCAGTAAAAGCGCAGCTCGATGCTAGTCAGGAGTGGTTTATCCCAGTGGGGTTAATTTCCCTATCTAAAATTAAATGGGTGATTTTTTCGTGTAAGTTCTTTTCGAAACGGATATTTTATTCCTTTATTGGCTTGCAAACCCATATAATACATTTCATTTTAAAAAATCAAATATCGGCTTTTTGAATAAATTTTCATAAATGTATTTTAGCCGAGGATTGAAGAGTGTATTTGTTGGAGCTAAAAAAGCTTACATAATAAAGCACTTAATGCGTTTGAAGTGGTCAAAATATTGTCAAAAGCGTACGGAATAACTAATCTTTTTCCTCGGTCCGGACAGACAAGGGGTATAGACTATACAGATAAGAAGACGGATATTGAACCATAATTTGACTGTCTTTGATGGCTCTGGGCAAGATCGAACAGACCCCGAGGCAACACACGGGGCGGGACCAAACATACCAAATTTTGAAAAGGGTACAACTCAAAAAGGACAGAATTCTCGACCGAAACATTTTATAGACCATGAGCTTGGGCCGCATCCCGACATCCCCCTACCACGGACGGCCACCGACCACGGACGTCCCCCAACCACGGACGTCCCCCTGCGTATAATACGGAATACAGCATTACAATCTAAATGACATGGTTGTACACGAACGGCTCAAAAAGTGCTCTATGAGTGGCTCTGTACACAATCTACATTTTTTTGAACAATACTTGCAATATCTCGTCAGAACTTTCTATTTTAATGTTTTCTTGCTCTAGTTGTTCATGCAGACAAATGTTATTCAATTCCACAAGTTACGTGTGAGTTACTTTTATGTTTCCTTGCTGCTAAAATCGTTAATCCCATACGATTAACGATTTTAGCAGTAAAGCGAAAAGTTTTTTGAAGAAAATTTGTTGATTCGCTGCTGATTGCAATAATTTTTTTTTCAGGTAACCACACCTGAACTTGTTCAGGTGGCAATTTACCTGATATACGGTTCTGGTTGTTTCAGTTTGTTTTACACTTGAAATCATCCAGTACTTTCGGTTAACTGAACACATTTCTGGTGAAATTACCTGATTTTTTTGTAGTGACCAACGCCTCAACATAAGTGTAGCTCACAAGCGTAATTAAGTGCACTTGATTTTTACTCTTATTCGAGTACATAGCACAAAGTTGCATAGCTCAAAGTAGCACAAAGTTGCATAGCTAGAAATTTTTAAAGCAGGCAGTAATGAGGATTGATTCGTTCAGTTATTTTTTGAGGCTTTTGCCGTACTTTTTTGAAGTTAAGTACATCTCTCTGCAAATATTCGTTGTCCTACAAAAGTTGATCTGAATATAATAAATTTAAATTTTTTAATGTCTGCGTCCCACGGTTGAAAACTCCAGGAAAAGATACTTATCGAAACCCTTAATCAGTTTTATGGGTCTAGGAAGAGAACTCTCAGAAAAACTGCTTACTTTTTAGATAGGAAATAAAGACTACGGAGGTAACCCCCACGGAAGTAAAACCTTTTGTTAAAATTGAATTTCAGTCAAGATAAATTTGATGGCTTGTGATAGTGGCATATCAACTCTGACAATCCGCTAAGGCATAGACATGACCCCGAGCCTAACTCGGTAAAAGCGCAGCTCGTTAATAGTCAGGAGGCGTTTATCCCAGTGGGGGTATTTTTCCTATCTAATATTAAATGGGGGATTTTTTCGTGTTAATTTTTTCCCAAACCGATATTTTATTTCACAAATCACTTGAAAATTCATATAATACATTTAATTTAGAAAATTCAAATTTAACATTTTTGAATAAAACTTCATAAATGTAATTTAGCCATGGATTAAAGAGTGTATTTGTAGGAGATGCGATTAATTGCCCCGATGTTTCATATAGAGCAAAAAGAGCTACATAATAATGCACTTATTGCGTTTAAAGTGGCTGAAATATAGTCAAAAGTGTACGGCATAATTAAATATTTAAGAATTTGAACACATTTCATCACATTGAGCCCAAAAATTTTATAGTTTTCATCTCTTTTCCAGAACAGACCAATAAATTCCGGAGATTCTCAGCGAGTAATTTGATTTTATAATGGCCCTTTTATTGGATTTTTATTGGCCCTCTCACAAAATTTCAGCGTATTACTAGGTAAGATTGTCACGGCTGAGTTTTTTAAAAAATTTCAGCGCATTCAGGATCTTTCTCTCATGATTTCAGAGCATTGAGTTTGATTTTTTCACAAATAATACTCTAAAATGGCTCTCCAAAATTGACTCGGAGTTAGAAAACCCGTGTCAAAATGACCCTCGTGATTACCCCTTAAACTGATGTAAGAGTGGGGGGAGGGGGGTAATTGTCTACGGGGGGAATGGATGGAATTTTTAGATTTTACCCCCAAAAATTACCCCCCAAAAAGAGGTAAGATTAGGGAGTAGTTTTAGTGGGTAAAACGATGTATGCTTAGGGGGTTAATAGGGAGTAAGTGGGTAATTGTTAGATTTCACCCCCAAAAATTACTCCCTCAAAAAGATTAAGAGGTAATTTTTTTAGCTTTTTTTTGGGGGGGGGGTGAAACGACGTAAGATAAGAGGGTAAGGGGAGTGGAGTACGGGGGGAATTGTTAGATCCCCCCTAAAATTAGCCCTACCCCCAAAAAGATGTAAGATTGGGGGAGTAATTTTAGGGGTGTCGCAAAAAGTTGATCTTACCGTCTTCGTAGCTTGCAAATGTTGTCCCGCTTCAGTGCTGATATATAGTACATGATAGAACTCGTCTTTTCTATCTGTTCAGAGATATTTTTCTGTTACTATCATCACTGGAGACATGTGGGTATTGATTTTGATCCAAAAGTTCAAACTTTACTTTTTCAAGTAAAAATTGTTATTGATCGATTTTGATAGCCATCCAATCAATTAAAAGGTTGTTCTATAGCAGGAAAAGCACTCCTCCTGTGGGTAAAACATGCGTAGTTTAAGTTTATAAGTTTGGGTCAAAAACGTTTGTGCCTTAAATCAATTTTTCTCTCGAGCCCAAAAGAAAATTTTCCTAACAATTTTTTTATTATAAAAATTGCCCTTTGTTGACACTTTTGGTACCTTATGCTCTCCTGGAGCATCTAGCGATTGACTAAAAGTTGTTGAAATCAAATCGATGTACGATAGTCGTAAAAATATTGCCCCTTCTACAGTGCTCATAAATATCACAAGATAACGCACGCTGTAATTTCTGTTCAGGGATATAGGTTCCGTTCGCATTACATTTCTATAATTAAAGACATGTGGGTATTGATCTTGTATCAAAACCCAAACTTTATTTTTTCAAGGTGAAAATTTTAATTGGTAACATTTGTTAGCCTTCCAATCTTTTAAAAAGTCGCTGTTTAGCATAACGGTACTCCTGCTGATGGAAGCATGTAGTTAAAATTCAAAATCCTTTTCCAAAATGTTTCATCGTAAATTAATTTTTCGAGCCTAAACAGTACTTTTCACGTCAACCTCACCTTCGATAAGGTATTTCAGTTACTCGTATAAAAAATCGTTCTAATGGTTCTTTCTGCACAAAATTATTGTGCATAGGTCGGTAAGCACTACAAAGTTTCAAAATGTTTTCCAGTTTTAGTTATATAAGGCCTTAAAAAGTTTTTCTCTCTCCTGAAATAAATCATTTCACTCGCTCCAATTACATTGAAAAATTTGGGCTCAAATGTCATGAAAACAAATAGAAGAAACAGAATCAATAAGCAAAGCAGGAACATACGATTAACTGACACAGAAAGTTTACATTACGTTTTGCGTAGCGATTAAATGACGCTAAGTTTGAAAGTTTGGGTCAAAAAAGTTTTGGTGCCTTAAATTAATTTTTCTCTCGAGCCCAAAAGAAAATTTTCCTAACAATTTTTGTAATATAAAAATTGCCACTTATTGATCCTTTTGGTACGTTATGCTCTCCTGGAGCATCTAGCGCTTGACTAAAGGTTGTTGAAATCAAATCGATGTAAGATATTTTCACATCAACTTTACCTTGGATAATGTATTTGAGTTACTCGTATAAAAAATCGTTCTAATGATTCTTTCTGCACAAAAAAATGAAAAATTGTTTTAATGGTTCCTTCTGTAATATTTTTGTGCATTGGTCGCTAAGCACTACAAAGGTTCAAAAAAGCCTCAAATGGTTTCCAGTTTTAGTTATATAATGTCTTGAAAAATTTTTTTCTCTCCTGGACTAAGTCATTTCACTCACTCCAATCACATTGAAAAAAAATGGGCTCAAGTGTCATGACCAACAGAACAAACAGAATCAATAAGCAAAGCACGAACATACAATTAACTGACACAGAAACTATATTTTACGTTTTATTTTCTTATTAAACGGCTAAAAGGCATTGATTTACTGTCAAAAAATTGCTCTTTCTGAATACTTTTATGAGCATTGCACTAACGCGCATACTTTTCAGAAAAGTTCCCATCTAGACAATGGTGCGAGATTTTTAAAATTGCCACTTTTTTGATGTCCAATAGTCAAACAAATAGTGTCCCACTACAGAGCTCATTTAAATAGCAAATTATAACTCTCGGCATAAGATCTGTTCTGGGACATATGTTCAGTTACCGTTTTTACAGCTACCGTTAAAATTCACCGTTCAGTTCAGTTACCGTTAAAATTCAGAAACTTGGTTCCAAAATTTTTAGTTAAATTTAGTTAAAGTTACTCGTGTAAAAGTTACTCGTGTAGTTCGTTCTGTACACAATTAATGAGCATAGGTTATTAAGCACTACATAGGTCCAAAAAACCTCAATTTATTTCCAAACTTAGTTATATAATGTTTTATAGCATTTTTCTCTATTGAACTAAGTCATTTCAATGACTCCAGTCACATTGAATAAGAAATAGAGCTCAAATGTCATGAAAGACAAGTGGAGGTAATAAGCAAAGCAAGACCATACCTAAATGACGCAGAAAAATTATCTTAGTTTCGGTGTAGCGAGTCAATCATGTTTTTTGCTGATTAAATGGGTAAAAGTCATTGATTTCCTGTTAAATGTCGCCTTTTCTAAAATTTTTCTATGAAAAACGAACTAATTGTTAACACTTTATGGAAAAGTTCTTATACAGAAGATTGTGAGATATTTTAAAAATTTCCCATTTTTGACCGTTTAGCCACGTTAAGGCCTCCTGGAACATGTAGCGCTAGAGTAAAAGTTGTTGAAATCAAACCGATGTACGAAAGTTATACAATTATTACTCCCCTACCGTGCATATACAAAGCACATGATAACGCTTGCTTTACTTTCTGTTCAGGGACAAAATTTCCGTTAGCATTATTTTCATTGCAGACATATGGGTACCAATTTTGATCCAAAAACTCATACTTTTTCAATGATGAAAATTGTAAATGGCCAATTTTGTTAGCTTTCCAATCCTGTAAAGGGCCGTTCAACAGCAGAAAAGCACTCCTATCGAGGGTAACACGTACGTTATGAGTTTAAGAAATGGTCCTAAAGCTTTATCGTCTTCAATCAATTTTTCTCTTGGCGCCATTAATCAACGCCATAAACCTGTACAATATTAATTTAATCGTAAGTAACTTTTCAAACACTACAAAAAAGTTCAAAATCAAAAAACAGTGGATCAAAATAATTTGAGCGCTTAGCGTAATTTTTTCAAACCCGCAGTTTCTTGTTCTGTGTTAAATGAAGACATAAACAACGCGCTCAATTTTCTTAAACCCTGAATATATGCTAACTTCGCTTCCTCACTTTTCAAAAAAAAATAATTGGAAAAAATGAAAAGCGTCGTCGCAGCCACAAAACTTTCTTTCAAAGGACCAACTCCTACTACCAAGACAAGTAACCCCAGAAAGTACCTAAAAACTGCAATTAGTCAATTAGCTACTTATTTAAAAAAGCGGAACTCTAATAACAATTTTCTCTAAACTAATATTGTAAAAAAAATTGCAAGTTTCGTGACTTTTTGTCATTTCTGCGAGCAAACACAACTGTTCCACAACTGTAGTCACTTGTTAAAAAAGATCCAGTCGATCGATAGGAGTCTCTTCAATTAAAACAACAAATCAGAACAATGGACAAAAAGTGCTTAAATAGCCTATGTGTCAGCAAATTAGTTGAAAAACCTCCAAATCAGCAAAAAACTCATCCATAGTAACAAAAAGTCCAAAACAGCAAGAAAACAGGCTTAATATTGATACTTCAGCCACTTAAATAAAAAAATTATTTATATTGAAACAGATTATAAAAGACTCACATGAACTAAAAATGTTCCTCGTTTACAAAAAATTGGTTCATACCTTAATTTCTCGCTCTCTTTGGAAAAGTGATGTGAACTAAAAGCACTCTATTTTCCACAAAATTTCCACAAAGATCAAACCACTTCAAATTTTTTACACGTTTTTTTTCGGCTCTAAATTCACTCCAGAAGAGCTCGTTAAAAAGATACCTCTCCAATACGCGCTTCTTCGATATGCCAAAACCGAAAAACATAAACTCTCATCGGGTCGTGAAAACAGAAGATATATCCCTCTCGACATATTGAAAAACACTTCTGCATTAATCATTTCGAGTCATTCATAATTCCTCTTCTGCGTTGCAAAGACCAAAAATACCGCAATATAGCGACGCTCAAACTACAATATTTTGCTTAAATAGTGATTGGTATTTGATTTTTAAGGACCCTCAATTAAATGTTTAAGTCTCCATGTCTTCTTCATTTTGCCAATGCAGTTGTATTAATTTTTTTGTTTCTACGTCTACACCAGGTTGAGGTGCCAGACGAGAATGGCTTTTGATGAGACACAAATGCAACGCACACGGTGTGCTTCCAGACCAAAATTACAGGGTCTGGGACTTTGTTGGGCGCACAATAGTATGATCAGAGGTCAATTTGGTCTGGGGATGGTCTGATCAGAGGTCACTTCCGGATTGCGCCTCAAACTGGGACGTATACGGAATCTTGCGAGCCCCGTTATCGCGCTCCGTGTGCATTCCAATCCTCTTATGATGCTGTTAAAAACAATCGGATGATAGTTCAATGGAAAATGACAGTCTGTGGATTTAGATTAAATCTCAAGGGAATCGAAAATTGAATTATCATGACAAGATTGTTGATAAGATTGTTGGCGAGAGTCCAGATATGTTAAAACCTGTAAGATTTTATTGGGCAAATTGGGATCATATTGGGAAAGAAGATCGGTCTGATCTTGTTATTTGTCCAGGTTGCTTATTTACAACTATTCAGCAACGAAACTAATTCTTTCTAAGATATTTAGAGGTATTTTTCGACCAAAAAATCCCAAGTTTTAATCAACAGCACAATGAGGAATTTGCATATGTTCGTAATATGAGCTAAGTTTTATTTCATTGTGCAACACTGTGCTGAGGCCGGATTAGACACAATTTAATTAAGACATCTAATTAAGATCTGTCAGCGAGTATTATTCAAATTCAATATAATATTCAAGCATAATCACAATTGGCCACTAAACATTTTTGAGCTATTTCAACTTACATATATTATATATTATTATATACATAATTATATATATAATCTTCAACTTACTGCCAAAAAATTTCCGATCTTTTCGGATTTCTTCATTCTTGGGGCTGAGGGTTCCATTTAAACTCAAAGGTGCTGCAATGTCTCGCTTCCACATTGTCCAAAATCCAGCTTCGGTGTCGTTAGGAAGACCTTTCCCGATTGCCCAGTTCAGTACAATGGAAAGGTCGGTCTGAAAAATCCGTTACAAAAAATGTGATGGCGAAAAAAGAGTTCGTTTAGTGCTTACCTGATCAGGAACAGAAAATATCAGTTACCTGTTTAGGATAAGTAAGAAGCAGCCATTTTTTATTCCTTTTTTTTCAAACAAGTTATGCATCCTTCTAATAAATTAAGGTGATGCATTTCCATAAATGGAACAAAAATTTTCTTGTTGATATAAAAAAAATTAATGAGCTGTTGCGAATGATCGTGCATCTTAGTCAGAGCATTTCGTGAGACCGCATCTCATCACATTTTGTTCGACAAAAACTGAAGTTCACTTTTAGAAGCATCATTATCTATTTTTAGTTTGTAAATTGATTAACTCCTGAGTAGCTGCAAACCGATAGTGAAGCTATTACTGGTTCTTCTACAGTCCAAGATGTGGTACTTTTTGTGATCTATTAACAATTATTTTCTTTCTATGGCCAATGAAAAATCAAACCGGACTAGCGGTCTAAGTAAACTGAGATTACTTAACCCAACAAAAGAGCATCAATAAAATCAATTTACATTTTTTTTCAGATTGCTGCCATAATAGAGAACGAATTTGGTGTTTGAACTTATTTTACACTTCATTTTTTTTGTTCTCATCGCCGCTTCCTGATTGCCTCTACAACATATTCATTTTTTTAATAGAGCATAATCGCAATTGATTATATCCAAAAATGGGGAGCCGATGATTATTATTTTTATGAACACTTTGAGTTAATACAATAATTTAGAATTTAGTAGTACTTTTTGTCCTTTTTTGTTTTTCTTGTGTAATCACTTGATCTCGCTATTGAGATTTTTTGTTGGCTTTCTGATTTCGCAATCGCTTTTGACGTTTTCAGTTGTTATTTTGCATAGTGCGTAACTCTGAATCTAATTCTTTTAGAATCTTTTGAGTTTCTGAGGGCTCGGATCTGTAAAAGGTGATTTGATTGTTTAATTGGCTTTTAAACCTCGTGTCGGTTTCAAAGAAAATTTTGTTTTCTGTCAAGTTTGTTTCTCTTTCTAATTAAAAAGTTTGTTCACCCTAAGGCATGTCATATTGGTTCTCTAAGCAATAAAGAATTTACTTTAGAGTTTATAGTTGCTACTTTAGGGATCATATAACTCCACACTATTTGAGTGTTTTTCGTTTGCTCATATTAATTTTTTGTGGTCGCATAACTTAGAGTCCCCATTGATAGTTCAGCCAAGTCGCCCACCTTTTGAATGAGGATGTAGTGAACTTTTGTATTCAGTTGATAGATATTGATCTTGTACTTTGAGATTATTTCTTTTCAAAAAAATAAGGGGTTTTGTAAATTTGTTTCCTCATTGGTTGAATTCTTTGCTGCCCCGTAATATCGTCCTACTAATCACAAGTCAGGTAGATTTTTGTTGAAAAACTGAAATTTGATTAAAATTTTTATACTTTAGTTGATAAGCTTTAAACTCTTAGACTAGTTGTTTCCGAAAAAATATATTAGAAATTTGACCTTTTTTGTTGACATTAGTTGTATGAAAACAATTGTATTAGCTTATTGTTATTTTTTTGGGCTTTTGCTTGCTTAGCAAGACACAAAGAAAGATCAATTTTGATCATCTATGAATTAAATAAAAATTAAATTCAGAAAAAGTGATAAAAATAAATTTTTTGGACTTCCATAATACAAAACTTTGTAATTGAGGTGCGTTTAGAGAATTCTAATTTATATGATCAGAACCTTGTCTCGGTTAGCAAAAGTATGAAGACAGCAGATCGGTTAAGGATTAGTGAATGAAAAAAAGTTTCAGAGGTTCTAATATCTTTGAGTCAACGTCGTCTCAAAAACCTCTAAACAGACTTTCATTAACCGTGGCCTGCTTTTTCCGTAAAAATTATACCTAAAATACAATAAAAAAAACAAAAATTCAAATGGACTGTTTAAAAACTGAACAAATTGTAACTAAATTAAAAAATTGCGTTGGTTCGGAAAATTCCGATTTGAAATCAAACTTCAATTTAAGAAAAAACTTTTTAAATTTATTGTATATGTTTGTTTTTAATCGGGAGAAGCTACTTAAATAAAAAACAATTGAAACTAAAATTCGTTCAGTTGTTTTACCGTCTGTTAAATTTTCTAATGTTTCTACTTTACTTAAAACTGAAAACATTAATTGTTGCAGACAAAGCTGAAAAAAATTATTGAAATTCTGTTTATAAGCATTTGTACTGAGTCGGTTACGAAGATGATAGAATGTCCAATATTTTGAACAAATGAGGAGACAGAGTAGACATAAAAAAAAACAAAAAACTAACGATTTGCAGCTGAAAGTTCAGATGTTTTTTTTTCGATAAAACTGATGCTCTATAACCCTCACTTTATATTTTTTTTTTGCTAAAGTAAGGACAAAAATAAGTTATTTACCTCATTAAGTGACCAATGATCTAATTTTTTGCTAAAAAAGCAATTGGTCCAACACGGTAAGTATAGGTTGTAGTTTAGTAGCTATGGTTAACAGAAAACCAAAAGGTGATAGAGTCTAATATCAACAAATTTTCCCAAAATTTGCCTGTTTTTTTTTTCCAAATAGGACCAGAAATTGACCGCAATTTTCTCGGTTCCACGTTTGACGGGTTTTCTAGTGTTAACTTGAAACAAATATAGCGATGAGCTGAAACTGACTGAAAGAACTTTAGTTGAGCATATGGTTGCTTCCTCCACTAAGTCGAGTCGACTAATTAAAACTATTAATCAGTAACCGGAAATACACTTTAGTTGTAGAAACCACCATTTAATTTAAGTACGTGATTATATCGAATCATTTTCAAGCGACTGTAGTTGTTTGAAGATCTGGGGCTGATCCTTCGTAAAGCCTGCCAGGCCTCAGTTGTAATAAATGAAGCTCCTTAAGAAAACGGTTTTCATATCAACAGAGCTAATTTTTTTTATTATTTTTTGGTTTTCTTAGCTAATTACAAAGCAACTCCGGTTCAATTTTCACAGCAGAAACCTTACCTAGTTAACAGTCTCTTCAATTCTTCATTATCAGTTCATTTCCTAAAGTTTCACCATATTTACTTATTGTTTCGATAGTGTTTCTGGAAAAACTACTTTGGAATAAGAGTGCAAAATGACTTCAAAATTTTAGTGCCTCACCAGAAGTAAAATAGTGTTTTGGGCCGTTTTTGGACCAATAAAGTTAAGGTTCAAATTTTTAAATGACATCGTGATGACCATTAAAACTACAAAAGAAAATCTGAAATAAAAAAATCCCAAAAATTTACTTTTAAGTTCAGTTTGCTTATAACTAATTAATTTCTCATAATCTAAGGATCCGCGGTCAGCCTAACACTAACAGCTCCACTTCAAATTTTAAGCAAATTTTGCACGAAAACACCTTTCCGCAGTACGCTTAAACGATAACTATTTTTTCCAACGGAATGTTTCAAGTTATCCTTTATGCCGCGCGAATCTATTAGAAATTTGCGGGTGAATATATTTTTAAAAAGCACAAAATTGACTTCAATGCCTTTGAAATGTCAAAACACTTTAAGTTGCAGTAACCTCACCATATTGATTGATCCGATCTTCTCCGTTTGTCCGTATGTGCCCCCATAGTTTACTGGGTGCATATTTTTTGCACGACGCACGTGCAATATTTGTACACAATGATTCACAATCATTCAATATTCAACACACATTTCTTTTTTTTCTGTACAGTTGCTTCTTGACCTTCATTTTTTAAACGTTTGAAGCAATTTCTTGTGCATTGCTAGTTTTAAACGTTTGCACAATAGTTCATAAGCAACAGATTCTGTAACAAAGTTCTAATTGTAAATATCAAAAATTGTAAATTACTCCTGTAAATATCCTCCTATAATATATTCCAATCATGATGATGACTGCAGAAAAGTTTAAAAGTTATTCAAAAGCGGATCTTTATAAAATTTATTGCAAACTTTATCAAAAGTTAGAAGAGAAGGACAGTCTTATCGCCGACCATTTGGTAACCGTGAGTGAATTCCTTAAAAAATTGACACAGGTAACATCTACTTCAGCTATAATAACACCAACGATTAACACGAGTGCAAAAAATGACGTTTTTGTTCGAAAGTTTGAAACATTAAAGATCGAGAAAACAGAAAATTTTTTAATTGGTAGTAGTATCATCAAACACCTGGAAAGAGATCGGACATTTCCTCAGGACTGCAGTATACAAGCTTACCCTGGCTCGACGACAAAGTAAAACTGCAATTATTACAGGGTTACGATCAAAAAGAGATGAAAACAGTCATTTTACAGGATGGGACCAATGCTATTCTAAAACAAACAAGTGATCATTTAGAAACATTATTCTCAGATTACAAAGATCTTGTCTCTGCAATAAAGGAAAGGTTCAGCCCAGAAACATTGGTATTGACGGAAGTGCCTCTTTTAAAAAAATTGCCGAAAAACGAACAAAAAACAACAAAACTTACGAATTCAATGAAAAACTGCGAGAGTATATTACACAAGAAAACACTGAAGAAATCAAACCACTTCCCGTCTGCAACATGTTGAGTCAAATGGCAACGCTCTTTTACGATGATATAAATTTTAATTTTCAGCAGGGAATTCCGTTCAATAAAAATGCAGTTTTAAGTCATTTTCTCTTAACTTCTTGTAATCTCATTCGTTTACAATTTTTGCAGTATTCTCAAAGTGCATGCGTGAGTAGGGCTAACGATTACATACCATGGAGGCAAACACATCGTTATACAAATGGATTTTAGCTGCAGTTTCTGTTGTTTTTAAGCTATTTTGCAACGTGTAATGGTTTATAATCAGATATAACCAAAAATGGCAGTTATTCGACTCATAGTTATACTATGTGTACTACTCATATCCTCCGATAGTTTTTCAGATTTTTTTTACAGTTTTCCTTATGCATCTCGAATACCTTCATTCAAAGGAAGCTCTAACAGCAAACAATGTGCTTTAACATCCATATTCAACCTTTCCTTTTTCTTGGTTGTTATTTGGTACCTTCTACTAAAAAGTGGCGATATCGAAACAAACCCTGGACCAGTTTTGCCATTAGCACTTATGATGAAAAAATTAAAATTATCTGATTCCAGAATAAAAATTCTGCATCAAAACGCCAGAAGTTTAGCAGGACAACATCTGCTGTTGAAAAAACTCATTCAGGACATTGGTTACAACTGCATATATGCGTTTAGTGAAACATGGTTGTCACAAAACCATCCGGAACAATTTTGACATGTAGATAAGCAAAACTTTGACTGTTTTCGAAAAGATTGCATCCAAACAACAAAAACAAAAGGTGGTGGTATTATAATGTACATTCCAAAATTATTAAAAGCTCGTCTCCGCGATGATCTCAACTGCTTTCCGGATATAAATTTTTAAAAGTTTATGGGTTGTGTTGAGCATAAAAAAAATAAATGTGTTTTGAATTTATCATACTGTCCGAAAATATAATTGTAAAGATGTTTTTGGAAAAATTGGTCCCGGAAATTGATCTTGCTATGGCTGAAGGAAAAGCTGTCATACTTGCTGGAGACTACAATTTAAACTATTTTGCAAAGCGCTACAGAAGTCTGCTACAATCTGTAATATCTCCTAAGATCTTAAACCAACGAATAATGATACAGCTACAAGAATGACTAACTCATTATCGATTTTATCATAGCAGACGATTACGAAACAGCCATAGTAGCGGATACGATTTTGAAAACTGATCATTTTGCAACAATCACAGTTTTTAAATCTGTGATGCTAAAATCAAAAACAATAAAGAAAAAAATTTGACAAAAAAAGATATTCAGCCAAAGCCTTCCAAAGTTTTATTGAACATTCAGACTGGAGACACTTTTTCGGTGCAGTGACAGGAGATATGATGTTACTAGAATTTCAAAGAATTATTGAAAGAGCATTAGCACTACATGCCCCAATTAAACCTGTTATATTAGAACAAATAAAACAAAATTTTGCTTCAAGAAAAATGGCTATGTGAGGAAACAAAAGGACAGTTTTCAAGAATTAGCGATGATAAAACTAAAAACGATTTAATTCGTCAAAAAGAAAAACAACTTTTTTTAAGTTTTGTGGAGTTAAACAGTGAAAAAGCCAGATGGAAAATCATTCAAGATCTTCGTAATGAAGAAAAGACTCAATTATGATTTCAATCTTTTTAAAACAGTTTTTGTGATAAAATAACAAAGCCCATGGAAATTGCAAATCTTTCAAACTACAGATTTTGCACTCTAGGAGAGTTCATTGGCTTGCAACAAACGAACAACGTTCCTCCTCAAACTGCTCCGAGAAAGTGCTTCAAGTTCCGATATAAAATAACCAAGGAAGCGAATGTGCTCATAGATTCATTGAATACAAGTAAACCAGTCGGTCCTTCAAAAATGACAGCTTGGACAATAAATTATGCTAAAGCAGCGCTAGCGGAACCACTATGTTATCTGATTAATCAGTTCATTACAGAAGGAAGATTTCCAGAAATTCTTAAAAAAGCTTGTTTAACTCCGCTCTTCAAAAAGGGAATCCCGAAGACCCACTCAATTATAGACCTATTTTTTATTCTGCTTCGTCAAAAACTTTTGAAAAGGCGTTCAGTTAACAAATCACAGTTTCCAAGAAAAGAAGCAATTATTGTCTGCTAGTAAATTTGGTAATAGGAAAAAATTTCAACAATTGATGCTATCCTGAAATTGACAGGACAAATAAGATTGGAACTCAACAAGAAAAAAATTTACAGGGGCGTTTTTAGATCTTTCAAAGGCTTTTGATTCTATAAACCACAAAAAATACGGATACTTGAAAAAATAGGTTTTGAAGAACATGCTACCAATTTGATAGAGAATTATTTGAGTGAAAGAACGCAAAGAGTTGTTCTGAATGGAATTGAATCAGATTGGATAAGTTTGAAATGAGGAGTTCCACAAGATACTATTTTAGGACCTCTATGATTTAACATTTACGTCAAAGATTTAGCAAAGATTGAAGAAAAGTATTGCACAGTCGTCCAGTACGCAGACGACACTTTTCTTTACATCCGACACTTGTGAAATATCGTCAAAAACAAATTTTGAACATAACATCTCAAAAATTATTGATTTTTTTTGCAAAGTCCCAGTTAAGAGTGAACAAACAAAAAACAGATTATATTGTTTTCAGCACCAGGAAGTGGTTAACAAATAGTGATCTGAATATCGACAATGAAAGAATAGCAGAATCAAATAGTGTGAAGTATCTTGGCGTAATTATTGATAGCAAACTAAAATTTGATGGAGAAGTGAAAAAAATTCTTCAGAGAATGGCTTGTGGAATAAAAGTTTTGAATACACTAAGTAAAAGTTTACCAGAGAAAACGAAAATCTTATTACTTAATGCCATAGTAATAAGTCATCTATATTATTACGCTCTAATTCTGAAAGGTTTTCAAAGGTCATTACTCACAACTTTAGAAAAACAATTGAGTTGGAGAATAAAATCCATTTTTAATAGGAGAAAATACGATCGGTCTACAGATCTCAAACTTCGCAACAAATACTACCAGTTTCTTTTCTCTTGAAATTTTCTTGCTCAAAATATTTTTTTTGCTTACTCAGCAGCGATCTTCCAGCATAAAAAATTGAACCTCTCTCTACCAGAAGAATAAAACAACATAACAGGTCAAAAAAGTAACGTTCGTTATAAGAAAGAACAATGAGTTTTTAAGTGATTTTTTTTTGCACAAGCCATTCCAATTTATAATAGTCTGCCTTCTAATATTAGACTGAAAACAACATCGAAAGCTTCCATAAAAAAGAACTGAAAAAATAATTTTGGAAAGAATTTTTGAAGGACCCGAAAGTAACTGATATAAAAGACGACATTGAGAGCATTAGATTTTAATTTAATTTTTTTATCTTCATGATGTACATATAAAATTGTGAGAACATTTTATGCTCGCATTTTAGGCCATTTTTTAATAATGTAAGGTCAAATTTTTAGTTAAGTAATTTAATGATTTTATAATTTTACATAATGTTATATTCTTAACTTTACATTGCCTCTTTTTCCATTTGCTTTTTATACTTATGTGTACCAGAGGAAATTAACAATGTTTTTTTTATAATTTGATATGTAATGGTACGTGCTCTATAAAGGGTGGGGTTAAAAAACTTACTGGGGGCACAAACGGAAACGATCCGATATATCAAAATGCAGACAACTGTTTTGTGTGGGGTGGCGTCCACGTTCTGTTAATTATGATTGTGTCAATGTTGAAAGTTATTAAATAGCGACTGCCCGTTCGTTTTAAGTCCTTCTGCCAACTTTTCAGTAATTCTGTGAGAGCCACTATTAACAAACAGCATGAGCCATCTAGACGTGAAATATGAGACTGAATCATTTGGAATAGGTAATAACTCAAAAACATCAACTGTAAAGTTGGACACCACCCAGGTCGAGGTTTGCGTTAATGATCAGACAGTTAGAAACGCACGGGGGGGGGGGGTGTAAATTGCGTTTTTGATTACATGGACGAGCATCATAACAAAGTCTGCCTACATGAACGAGCTTCCTATTCAGAGTCTGCCTAAATTCTGATCATTAACGAGCTAAAGTCTGATCATTAACGAGCTAAATTCTGACCAATAACGAGCTAAAATTTGATCATTAACGAGCTAATTTTTGATCAATAACTAGCTAAATTCTGATCATTAACGACCTAAATTCTGATCATTAACGAGCTAAATTCTGATCATTAACGAGCAAAAGTATGAATTAGGTTAAATACTGTCGAAAAAAATCTACAGTTGAACTAACGAACAAATTTTTGAGATTTTCCAGTTTTTTTTGGGTGTGTTCCCCTCCTCCTTCTCTCAACCAGGCTGGGGACCGGCTACGGCGGAGTTACAAACAAGCAACTATTGGAGAATTGAGCAGAGCACTAGCTAAAAAAACTAGGCTCGAGAAGCTCTCTCCAAAACAGAAACACTAAACAAACAAAGTAAAATAACAATAAAAGTATAATAATGTCAAATATAAAAATAAATAAAATAAAGATTAAAACCAGAATGAAACAAGGAGGTTCGTTAATGTGCGATTGCACATAATGTTCCAACTATTCTCATTGTCGAATTTTTTTCTATTTAAGCTAAACAAAAATTTCTTTTTGCAGCTGGACCCACACAAAAAGTGGGACTCCTCGGTTGCTTTTGGTTAGTTTTCGACAACTCTTAAAGATCGAGGAGAAAACAGAAAATTTTTTAATTGTAAGTAGTATCATCAAACACCTGGCAAGAGATCGGACATTTCCTTAGGACTGCAGTATACATGCTTACCCTGGCTCGACGACAAAGAAAAAACCGCAATTATTACAGGGTTACGATCAAAAAGAGGTGAAAACAGTCATTTTACAGGATGGGACCAATGCTATTCTAAAACAAAAAAGTGATCATTTAGAAAAAATATGCTCAGATTACAATGATCGTGTCTCTGCAATAAAGGAAAACTTCAGCCCAGAAACATTGGTATTGATGGAAAAGCTTCTCTAAAAAAATTGCCGACGAAAAAAACGAACAGACAAACATCAAAATTTACGAATTCAACGAAAAACTGCGACAGTATATTAAACAAGAAAACACTGAAAAAATCAATATACTTCCTGTCTGCAACATGTTCAGTCAAATGGCAACATACTCTTTTACGATGATATAAAATTTAATTTTCAGCAGGGAATTCCGTTCAAAAAAATGCAGTTTTAAGTCATTTTCTTTAAACTTCTTGTAATCTTATTCTTTTACAAGTTTTGCAGTATTCTCAAAGTGCATACGTGAGTAGGGCTAACGCTTACAAACCATGGATGCAAACATATTGTTATACAAATGGATTTTAGCTGCAGTTTCTGTTGTTTTTAAGCTATTGTGCAACGTGTATTGATTTATAATCAGATATAGCCAAAAACGGCAGTTATTCGACTCATAGTTATACTATGTGTACTACTCATTTCCTCCGATAGTGTTTCAGAATTTTTTTTACAATTTTCCTTATGCATGTCAAATACCTGCATTCAAAGGAAGCTGTAACAGCAAACAATGTGTTTTAACATCCATATTCAACCTTTCCTTTTTCTTGGTTGTTATTTGTGCCTTCTACTAAAAAGTGGCGATATCGAAATAATCACTGCACCAGTTTTGCCATAT
The DNA here is from genome assembly GCF_964194025.1 of Convolutriloba macropyga. Taxonomy (NCBI): domain Eukaryota; kingdom Metazoa; phylum Xenacoelomorpha; order Acoela; family Convolutidae; genus Convolutriloba; species Convolutriloba macropyga. The sequence goes on from NW_027453061.1 coordinate 21,620, forward strand.
GCACTTATGATGAAAAAAATAAAATTATCTGATTCCAGAATAAAAATTCTGCATCAAAACGCCAGAAGTTTAGCAGGACAACATCTGCTGTTGAAAAAACTCATTCAGGACATTGGTTACAACTGCATATATGCGTTTAGTGAAACATGGTTGTCATAAAACCATCCGGAACAATTTTGGCATGTAGATAATCATAACTTTGACTGCTTTCGAAAAGATTGCATCCAAACAACAAAAACAAAAGGTGGTGTAATTATAATGTACATTCCGAAATTATAAAAAAATTCGTCTCCGCGATGATCTCAACTGCTTTCCGGATAAAAATAATTAAAATTTTATGGGTTCAGTTGAGCATAAAAAAAGAAATGAGTTTTGAATTTATCATACTGTCCCGAAAAAATACTTGTAAAGATGTTTTTGGAAAAATTGGTCCCGGGAATTAATCTTGCTATGGCTGAAGGAAAATCTGCCATACTTGCTGGAGACTACAACCTAAACTATTTTGCAAAGCGCTAGAGAAGTCTGATACAATCTGTAATATCTCCATATGATCTTAAACAAACGAATAATGATACAGCTACAAGAAAGACTAACTCATTATCGATTATAACATAACAGACAATTACGAAACAGTCATAGTAGCGGATAAGATTTTGAAAACTGATCATATTGCAACAACCACATTTCTTAAATCTGTGATGCTAAAATCAAAAACAACAAAGACACAAATTTTTGACAAAAAAACTTTTCAACCGAAGCATTCCAAAATTTTACTGAAAATTCAGACTGGAAACACTTTTACGGTGCAGTGACAGGAGATAAGATGTTACTAGAATTTCATAGAATTATTGAAAGAGCATTGGCACTACATGCTCCAATTAAAACCTGTTTTATTAGAACAGATAAACCAAAATTTTTGCTTCAAGAAAAATGGTTATGTGAGGAAACAAAAAGACAGTTTTCAAGAATTAGCGATGATGAAACTAAAAACGATTTAATTCGTCAAAAAGAAAAACAACTTTTTTCGAGTTTAGTGGAGTTAAACAGTAAAAAAGCCAGATGGCAATTCATTCAAGATCTTCGTAATGAAGAAAAGCAAGAATTCAATCTGTTTTAAACAGTTTTGGTGATAAGATAACAAAGCCCAAGGAAATTGCAAATCTTTCAAAATACAGATTTTGCACTCTAGTAGAATTCATTGGCTTGCAACAAACAAACAACATTCCTCCTAAAACTGCTCCGAGAAATTGTTTCAAGTTCCGATACAAAACAACAAAGGAAGCAAATGTGCTAATAGATTAATTGAATACAAGTAAACCAGTCGGTCCTTCAAAAATACCAGCTTGGGCAATAAATTATGATAAAGCAGCGCAAGCGGAACCACTATGTTATCTCTTTTATCTGTTCATTACAGAAGGAAGATTTCCAGAAGATCTTTAAAGAGCTTGTGTAACTCCACTCTTCAAAAAGGGAATCCTGAAGACCCACTCAATTATAGACCTATTTCTGTCACTTCTGCTTCGTCAAAAATTTTTGAAAAGGCGTTCAGTTCACAAATCACAGTTTCCAAGAAAAGGGGCAATTATTGTCTGCTAGTAAATTTGGTTATAGAAAAAAAATTTCAACAATTGATGCTATCCTGAAATCGACAGAACGAATAAGATTAGAACTGAACAAGAAAAAAAAGTTACAGGGGCGTTTTTAGATCTTTCAAAGGCTTTTGATTCTATAAACCACAAAATACTGTTACGGAGACTTGAAAATATAGGTTTTGACGAACATGCTACCAATTTGATAGAGAGTTATTTGAGTGAAAGAACGCAAAGAGTTGTTCTGAATGAAATTGAATCCGATTGGATAAATTTGAAATGAGGAGTTCCACATGATACTATTTTAGGACCTCTATTTTTTAACATTTACGTCAAAGATTTAGCAAAGATTGAAGAAAAGTATTGCACAGTCGTCCAGTACGCAGACGACACCTTCCTTTTTTTTACATCCGACACTCGTGAAATATCGTCAAAAACAAAACTTGAACATAACATCTCAAAAATTATTGATTTTTTTTGCAAAGTCCCAGTTAAGAGTGAACAAACAAAAAACAGATTATATTGTTTTCAGCACCAGGAAGTGGTTAACAAATAGTGTTCTGAATATCGACAATGAAAGAATAGCAGAATCAAATAGTGTGAAGTATCTTGGCGTAATTTTTGATAGCAAACTAAAATTTGATGGAGAAGTGAAAAAAATTCTTCAGAGAATGGCTTGTGGAATAAAAGTTTTGAATACACTAAGTAAAAGTTTACCAGAGAAAACGAAAATCTTATTACTTAATGCCATAGTAATAAGTCATCTATATTATTACGCTCTAATTCTGAAAGGTTTGCAAAGGTCATTACTCACAACTTTATAAAAACAATTGAGTTGGAGAATAAAATCCATTTTTAATAGGAGAAAATACGATCGGTCTACAGATCTCAAACTTCGCAACAAATACTACCAGTTTCTTTTCTCTTGAAATATTCTTGCTCAAAATATTTTTTTTTGCTTACTCAGCAGCGATCTTCCAGCATAAAAAATTGAGCCTCTCTCTACCATGAGAATAAAACAACATAACAGGTCAAAAAAATAACGTTCGTAAAAAAAAAAGAACAATGAGTTTTTAACTGATTCTTTTTTTGCACAAGCCATTCCAATTTATAATAGTCTGCCTTCTAATATTAGACTGAAAACAACATCGAAAGCTTCCTTAAAAAAGAACTAAAAGAATATTTTTGGAAAGAATTTTTGAAGGACCCAAAAGTAACTGATATAAAAGATGACATTGGGAGCATTAGATTTTACTTTATTTTTTAATCTTCATGATGTACATATAAAATTGTGAGAACATTTTATGCTCGCATTTTGGGCCATTTTTAAATAATGTAAGTTCAAATTTTTAGTTAAGTAATTTAATGATTTTATAATTTTACATTATGTTATATTCTTAACTTTACATTGCCTCTTTTTCCATTTGCTTTTTATACTTATGTGTACCAGAGGAAATTAACAATGTTTTTTTTTTATAATTTGATATGTAATGGTACGTGCTCTATAAAGGGTGGGGTTACAAAACTTACTGGGGGCACAAACAGAAACGATCCGATATATCAAAATGCAGACAACTGTTTTGTGTGGGGTGGCGTCCACGTTCTGTTAATTATGATTGTGTCAATGTTGAAAGTTATTAAATAGCGACTGCCCGTTCGTTTTAAGTCCTTCTGCCAACTTTTCAATAATTCTGTTAGCGCCACTATTAACAAACAGCATGACCCATCTAGACGTAAAATATGAGACTGAATCATTTGGAATAGGTAATAACTCAAAAACATCAACTGTAAAGTTGGACACCGCATATTTATTCACACTTTTTTGAAGGAGACCCCCGAGTCCAAGGGAGGGTTTACTGCAAACTGTTTATGCTACCCTTACGCAATCTATGTAACCAGCTAGCAGAAGTGCATCACGTGCACGAGATCACAAGAGCTGCTATTAGCACGTTTAATTTATGGAGCAAAGGTTGAATTTTTCTATGTTTTATCTATTTATGGTGCAAGTTCATCTTAAGTTATATTGTTGATTTCGTAATTAAGTTTTGTTCATCAAATGCTTTGTAGTTGAGACATTAAGTGATATGCATGTCATTGCATCAGACAGCTAAAGAGTTCAATAGAGATCCATTACATTTGAGGAACAAACATTGGCTCTTGTTATTCGCTCGATCAAATCATCAGCGACTTGCGCGCATTGAATGATTTATGGAGTAAAGTTGAATTCTTAATGACCGCAATTGTTAGTTTTTCTTAATCAATTTTCGCTTTTTACTTTAAACTTTTGATAGATCTTAAAATCGGTGAAGTATATAAATTTGAGTTTTCTGAGGCAGAAAGTTAGCTACAAAAACATCAGCAATAGCTTCCATAAGGTTTATCGCTAAGAATATTTTAAATTTCAATAAGTCCTTTAAATGATTAAGAGACTAACAGTTTCGACGAGATTGTTAGTCAAATAGAATAAAAGGAAGAACGAGGCCAGCGTCAAGCTCGAGGACCTGGCTGTGATGATGGGGTTTTGTTGGTACTTATCAACAGCAGCATCAAATTTGTGTCTGTCAAAACGACATCGAAATATATTGAGCAGAACAAAACGGTTAGACAATCTAGATCTGACAGGTTTGTCATTCTTTTAAAGGTTGAACAGTTTTGAAAGTTGGATGTGTTTTAGAAACAGTTCTGATAATTTTTTGTTGGCAACGGTTTGGCAAATCGGAAGTAAGTTCTTTTTGTCACGTCAATTTGAGCATTACTAGTACTAATATCTTCAAAGACAAAGTAGAACATACCAACTATGATTTTTCAACCCTAAATGACCGACTCAAAATATAAACTGATTAGCGCTTATATCAGAAGCGTAATGAATATTTTGAAGAAGCTACAGTGATGAAAAGATTTGAAAGAGTTAGATTTATTTATAATTGATTGGGACCACAATGTTTCATTTAATGATATTCAATTATACTGAATTTTGTGTTCCAGAAAGACAAATATACTCTTTTAAAATTGCAACTTGTTTTTTATCAAATTAATCAGTTATGACAAAACTATTGGTTCGAGCATATAATAAAATAAGAAAGCGGGCGCATTAGTTGCGCTACATCAAATTTGACACTCACTTTTGATTCGAGGGATGGAAGCTCCCCGAATTCATATTCTAGGCACAAATTTTCCGCAACTTCGGCACTCACAAGTCCCTCTCCCAATTTGGCCGAGGAGAAACAGGTGGGTTGAGAAATTTCAGACAACAAATCCAATCCCAGTTGGTCACATCTTTCTTTTTTCCAACTTTGACCGTGCACTGTTGTCGTTGTTAGTACAGTAACAGTCAGTGCTAGCCAGAGATTTCCAGCAGCCATTGTCATCTGATTTAACAAGAAAGTACACATTTTAAAGTCTGCTAGTTTCCTTTACCACCTGGAAATTTTGCGATCATATCCTTAAGCACGAGTCAATTAACTCTCTGTTGCCAGTATTTGACTTATTGATGACTTATTTGTTAACTCATGCATAGACAAAACAAAAATTCAGTATAATCATAACATTGCAAATAGGATCTTTATTTGGTCCGTTTAATGGTAAGTAAGTTTTGTCAACCCGGGTCACCCCCCCGCCCCCATATATGGTCCGTTTTATGGTAAGTAAGTTTGGTCAACCCGGGTCACCCCCCCCCCCCCCACCCCCGCCCCCAAGCTTGAAAGCTGCATAACGTACGGGGGATGGGGGGTGACCCGGGTTGACCAAACTTACTTACCATAAAACGGACCATATATGGTCCATAAAAGTCCATACAAATTTGCATTTTATGATCTTGCTATGGTAACTAAGTTTCCATATATGGTCCGTTTTATGGAAAATAAGTTTTCCAAAGAGAGCATTCTTCTTGGCTCCCATGGCAGTAAAAGTATGAAACAGTGCATCCTGCCATATATGACTCGTTTTATGGTTTGTAAGTTTCCATATATGTTTGTTTTATGTTTAATAAGTTTCCATATATTGTCCGTTTTATGGTTAAAAAGTTTCCATATTTGGGTCGTTTTATGGTTAGTATGTTTCCATATATGGTCCGTTTTATGGTTAATAAGTTTCCATATATCGTCGGTTTAATGGTTTAAAAGTTTTTTGAAAAGAGTTTGTTCAAATGGAGTTCAACGCACCTAATTTTGCATTCAAAATCAATGATTTTCAACATTTCACATGTGGAAACGCGAAACGTACCAGTCACTGTAGAAAAAGTCAAAATGACCGTATGTGTCGAGGTCAATTTCTCGAAAACGGCTGAAAGAAACAAAACGTCATTTACAGGGAGTTGACTACGGCTCAAGTTCAGTTCAAATCAGTAAACAGATCAAAAATCGGTTCACTGTACGAGGAGATGATCCAACATACAGGTACCGTGCCAAATGACAAAAATGGACAAGTAGGGGTCAGGTTTCGCTAAAATTCATCACCTGAAGTACGTAATACTACATACAAAATATATGTGAGGAGACTCCCCACCAACTGAGGATTCTAAAATACTAACACTTGTTGGGTAAATCGCGTGTTTTGTTGTACCGAAATATGGGTCACACAGAACAGCCCACAAATTCGACTTTTTTCGACTTCAAACATTAATAACTTTTTGATACAGCCGATTTGAGAAACCAACTTAACACTACCGATCAAGGATGGTTTAAGGCCAACAAAACGCGACAATGCCCATCCCATTTGGTACGGTAGTATCGAAGAAATCGACAAAGACATGAAGCGTACCCCGAATTTTGGGCTATTGGGAGACCCCAATTTCTGGCAAAATCACGCAAAACGACTGAAACGGGAACCACGTAGACAAATCTGAAGGAAATCCACTTCCACTCAGTAGTTACTGAACACCCAAGACCTCTACCGCAAAGTGGGAAAAAATCCCACCTCATCCTATTGGCCAGGGTGTTTTGTGTGTTTTGATTAAAAAAAAACTGAAACAAGAATTTCATGATTTCGCAAAAAATTAAAAAATGTTGAATTTTCAAAAACTAAGGATTCAAAAAGCTTCGTCGACCCAAAAAAACTAAATAACACAAATGGCATGCAACAATAACCCAATTTAGAAAAAGGAAGGCTTTACTGAAAAACATTCAAAACATCATTAGTCTTTAAATTTTTAAAATTGACAGCTTAATAATGTTCTGAGCAGGCCAATTTAGACACCAATTGAAGACTGCAGACCTTCAGAAAAGTTACAATTAACAAAACGCGACTCTTCCCGGCCGAATTGTTAAAGTATTTCAGCAAAAATCGTCAGAAGCAATAAACGTGCCCACCAAAAAATAATTTTTGCTTCAATTTTTTCAAATTTAACCCTTGATAATTATTTGATTAGGCCGATTTGAGAAACTAACTAAACACTGCAAGCAATGAAAGTTTATGTTTAGCAAAACGCGACAATGTCCGTCCAATTTGGTACACTAGTTTTGGAGAAATCGTAGAACACATGAAGCGTACCCTATTTTTGGGCTGATGGGAGACCCCATTTTCTGGCAAAATCACGCAAAACGACTAGAAACGGTGCCACGTGGACAAATCTGAAGGCACCCCAAGCCCATTTAGCATTTATTGAACATCCAAGACCTCTACTGCGAAGGGGGAAAATCCCACTTCGCCCTAAAGGCCAGGGTGTTTTGTGTGTTTTGATAAAAACAACTCAAACAAAAATTTCACGATTTCGCAAAGAAAGTTGGATTCCTGCAACACTAGGGATTGTAAAAGCTTCATGGACCCAAAAAACCCAAATAACAAAATTTGCGAACAACAATTACCCAATTTAGAAAAAAGTCATCATTAATGAAAAACATTTAAAACATCATTAGTACGGTACGGTACCAAGGTCCAAAATTGACTCAAAGCGACTGACGTTTCGCTATAATACTCACTAATTTCTCGATAAATCTTCAAAAAAAATTTAGTGATGTACTTGCAATTTTTTTAAAAATCAGTTGGATGCAAGTGAAACTGGAAAGTGTTGAAAAGAGACAAAGTTAGTGCAAAAGCCGAAAACTTTTTTTTAATCATTTTTCTTTATAATGGAGCAAAAATCCGACCCTCAACTTAAGTTTTTGAGTTCTTGCTGTAATCTACTTTCAAATTTTTCTTGCAATTTTTCAAAAAAAGAATCAGTTGAGTGGAAGTGAAACCTTGTGAAAATGTTGAAGTGAGACAAAAGTAGTGAAAATATCGAAAAAATTATTTTTAAATAAGTTTTCTATATGATCGAGCGAAAATTTGACGCACCCAAACTATCTGTTTGAACTGTTGCTAAAATCCTATTTAATAATGTAGTTGAAATTATTAAAAAAAATTCAGTTGGGTGCAAGTGCCACTGGAAAGTGTTGAAAGGAGACAAAATTAGTGAAAAAGTCGAAAAATTCTTTTAAACCATTTTTTATGATGGAGAAAAAATTGACCCACAACTTAGGTTTTTGAGTTCTTGCTGTAATCTACTTTCAAACATTTCTTGCAATTTCTCGAAAAATATGTTGCGTGCAAGGGAAACTGGACAGTGTTGAATGGAGACAAAAGTAGTGAAAAATTCAAAAAAAATTATTTTGTCATTGGAACAAAAGGTTTTTTTTAGAATTTCGTATTTTACAGTGAGTTATCGAGGTTTGAAAATTTGTGAATAATAGAAAGATTTCCGTTGTTTTTGTTCACTTGTTCACATTTTCCGGAATATGGCCTACAATTTTGTCAATTTTGCTAAACAATTTTAAAATTTGTTAACCAAATTATTGTTTGGTTTATTTTTATAGA
>NW_027453062.1:2500-78559 GCF_964194025.1 Convolutriloba macropyga
TAGAAAGTAGATCTTTGGTTCTAGAAAATTAGTTTTTTGTCACAATATCGACTTTCAGTTTCTCCGATAACTTTAGTGGTACCTTTTTGTTGAATCACTAAGCAACTTATGACCTTTGGGGGTATTCAATCAAATCAAGTATATGCTTCAGCTGTACATGACCCAAGTATAATATTTCTTTTGGCTAAAAGTAACCACAGCAAGGTTCTCTCGAAGTATCGAAGTACGGCAAACCTCTCGAAATTGCATTTCCTGCTTCAGATTTTTTCTTTCTCTCATTTTCAAGAAATACAATCCTTTATCCACATCTCATTTTCTTCGATACTTTTCCCGGAGCATGAAATGATCAACAACATAAAGAAGTTCACATTTCGAAGTTGCTGATAACAGGTTGCTGTCTCAATTTTGCATTCTGTTCAACATAAAATTTCAAAAAAAATGTCAGTTTGGTTGAATTTTAGAGTTTTAAGTAGTTTTGTGACCTAGGGTCCTCGTTGACAATAGAATTAAGAACTAAATGAAGATATACATCGTTCTGCTTTGACAAAAGCTTTTGAAGATTCTTTGAGATATGACAGATCTTGTTTTCCAATACTACTTCATACTGACAAAGCGTCTAAGAGTCGATTTTGATTTTTTTTCAGCAGCCAGAAGAAGGTCATTGTGGCTGTCATCTAAGCTTCTAGGACACATCAAATCAAATCTCACAAGGTACCCGACATCAGTTTCTTCAGGTGTTTGCATGACCTCTTCCAAACTGATATCTGACCCTTGAGATCTTCAGTTGGCAGTTTTTTTATCAATGTCCCCCCACACACAGATTCACCACATCGAGAAAGAGCCCTTTCATGTTCGGCTTTTCTTCAACGAAGTCATCCAAGTACTAGTTGTTGTGTTTCAGATATCGTTTCTCTCCGATTCCGTTTAGCCTTCCAAGGATTGCTCTATCACAAAAAAAGACAGCTTGTCTCTATCAGACAGTGGCTCTAATGGCACTTGCGTTGTTTTCAGCAGTGCATCCCATGAAATATTTGATGCACTATAGTGATGACAGAGTTCTAATCCATATAACTGTTAAAAAAGCCTCTTGCATTTTTTGCAATACATCAGCCAGAAGTATGTTTTCAGCTTTGAGATACAACTTGAGATGCAACAAGCGATCAAAGTTCCTACAAAACTCCAGATTTTGTTAGAATGCTGCACATCCTCCAAAAAACATGATTTTGTCCGGAAATTTTATTAATCCATTGATCATCATAAAGAAGCAACGAAATTCTCCTCAGTTTCTCAAAAAAATCGAGAAATGATTAGGGGAATCCCCTTTGTATTACAACCACATGTATTGTTAAAAAATAATGATAATTGAATGTAGTCCATCATTTTAAATGTATCAAGCAATGACTCAAGCATCGCAACTAAAAAATGAAAGCTGCCCAGTGAGACAAAATTTTGTGTATAGTAGCCTGTTATCTTTTGTTTTACTAACAGGAACAAAGAGATAATGAGATGCATGGCTCACTTTTGCAGGGAATGACGGTCAACTTTTCCTCTGAACGAGTTTCAAAGAATTTTAATAGATGATGTTCAGCGTATTTCGTATTTGCTGAGGCTCCAGAATAAAAATGGTGTAACAATCTGCGCACGGAGCCTGAGATGACAGCTGTCTTGTGCATTTCCGTAAAGTTATCCATTAAAGTAATCATGGTGGTAACTTTATTATTCATTGGTTTTTGACAACCGAAACATCTCTTTCAATCATGTGCTTTTGCTCTTCATCAGAAAATAATAATCGTGCATATCTCCGTTTTTTCTTAGGAAAAGATTTGGCATTCTCTCCGAAATACTAAAAACAGGGTGTTTGCGTTCCTTTGTTCAAGTTGTAAATCTTATTAGGATGCTGACGAAAAATATCATGCTTTAGGCTGACAGTCTCTGTATCGGCGTCAATAACGAAAGGAAAGGAAACAGTTTTATGCAAATTTTTAAGCTCTATTTTTGAGTGTTCCGTCGGTAATGAATGTTAATTTTAACAGCTTCGTGCTCTCCACAAACTTAGAAAGTTTTTCCAGTGATATAGTGCCCTAAAAGGCTTTGGAGGCAACGTTCGCAAAATTTGTAGCGATGGGGTTCTTTACAAGTGAGTTGGTGCGCCATAGAAACGTTGAAATTTGGTATCAAGCAAAAGTAAATGATCAATCAGTCGGTCAGCATCAACATGGGCAGAATTTTTTTGCATTAACTTCGGGCAAGTGAAACAGTAAAACTTTGTTTTTCTAAAAAGCGAAAACGAGAACTCCAGTTTTTTTTGTTCTTCAATATCCGAACAATCCGTTAAAGAAAAAAGGAATGCCATGTTATATAATTTAAGTTTTTGCAAGTTTCGATTGTATTTTTTCTGTCTGTGTTTGTGTTCCTTCTCTGGAAACAACGCTGCAAGTAGTGAGTATGCAAAACGTTTTTTGTCAATGCTATGTAAATTCTGGAGTAAAAATTTCCAAACAGGGCGGATGGCGTAGCAATGTTGTTGACATCCAGGTTGGAGTTTTGTAGGAACTTTGATCGCTTGTTGCATCTCAAGTTGTATCTCACAGCTGAAAACATACTTCTGGCTGATGTATTGAAAAAAATGCAAGAGGCTTTTTTAACAGTTATATGGATTAGAACTCTGTCATCACTATAGTGCATCAAATATTTCATGGGATGCACTGCTGAAAACAACGCAAGTGCTATTAGAGCCACTGTCTGATAGAGACAAGCTGTTTTTTTTGTGAGAGAGCAATCCTTGGAAGATTAAACGGAATCGGAGAGAAACGATATCTGAAAGACAACAACTAGTACTTGAATGAGTTTGTTGAAGAAAAGCCGAACATATAAGGGCTTTCTCTCTCGATGTGGTGAATCTGTGTGTGGGGGGCCATTGATAAAAAAACTGCCAACTGAAGATCTCAAGGGTCAGATATCATTTTGGAAGAGGTCATGCAAACACCTGAAGAAACTGATGTTGGGTAGCTTGTGAGATTTGATTTGATGTGTCCTAGAAACTTAGATGACAGCCACAATGACTTTCTTCTGGCTGCTGAAAAAAATCAAAATTGACTCTTAGACGCTTCGTCAGTATGAAGTAGTATTGGAAAACAAGATCTGTCATATCTCAACGAATCTCAAAAAGCTTTTGTCAAAGCAGAACGATGTATCTCATCATTTAGTTCTAAATTCTATTGTCAACGAGGACCCTAGGTAACAAAACTACTTAAAACTCTAAATTTCAATCAAACTGACATTTTGAAATGTTATGTTGAACAGAATGCAAAATTGCGACAGCAACCTGGCATCAGAAACTTCGAAATGTGAACTTTTTTATGTTGTTGATCATTTCATGCTCCGGGAAGAGGATTGAAGAAAATGAGATGTGGATAAAGGATTGTATTTCTTGAAAATGAGAGAAAGAAAAAATCTGAAGCAAGAAATGCAATTTCAAGAGGTTTGCCGTACTTCGATACTTCGAGAGAACCTTGCTGTGGTTACTTTTAGCCAAAAGAAAAATTATACTTGGGTCATGTGCAGCTGAAGCATATACTTGATTTGAGTGAATACCCCCAAATGTCATAAGTTGCTTAGTGATTCAACAAAAAGGTACCACTAAAGTTATCGGAGAAACTGAAAGTTGATATTGTGACAAAAACTAATTTTCTAGAACCAAAAATCTACTTTTTAAAATCCTTGCAAAAGTCAATTAAAATGCCGAAGGTGTGAGCAAACAATTGAAAAATAAACTTCACCATGATAGGTTCCAGGATATGTTCAAATTCAAGTTGCCTCTGAGAAACTAGTTACCTCTATTAGCGGTGACAATTTTATTTTTCACATAACAGAGTCTAACAAAAATACTGTGAATGCTTTTGTTGATGAACGTTACAATTGGAATGACGGTATTCGCTCATATGCTTATTTTCACTTCAAAATTGTCCGAAAACTGAAAAAAACCTTGGAAAAAGCACTGAAGTGCTAGATTGAGAGAAAAAAAGTGAAAACATCAGAGAATTAGCATAACAATTGGATAGTGAAATGGAACAAGCCTATTCTTGGCCTGATCATGATTCCTGCCAAACTTGTAAAATTGAACCCCATGATGACAAACATTTGATTTTGATGCAGTTCCCAAGGAAAAACCATTCTCAAGATTTCTATATGTCGAAATCGAAGCAGTGGAAGAGCCACCTGCAAGACGACAACTTATGTGCAGCAAGCGCTAAGTTTTGAGGAAACTGCCCAGCTCCACTCCGGTTGGGAGTCTCAAGAAGTTTCATCGAGGAGATACAATAAACTGTGAATGCTCCGCGCAGGGCTTCTTGTGACAAAAGCAACTCTAAAAGGGGTTAGCTGCTCAAATCCATCCCGGTTGGGTGTCCCAAGAAGTTACATTGAGGTGATATTAATAGCTGCGACTGCTCCGCGCAAGAGATTCTTGTGCAAATAACAGCTCTTATATGGGATTACATTGACTTTTTTTCTCAATTCGTATTTTCCTGAAAAATTCAGTTGTCCGGACAGCACAAATAGATGTACGTCTAAGATGATGATGATAAGGCAGCCTTAAAAGGGTCCATTTTTAAGACTTATTATTGATGTTTGTTCTTAATAATTTATTGTTTTTCTTAACGTTGGTTTATAAAAATTTTTTAATTTTTTTCATCTTTACAAACAAAACTAAATGAGTTATTCAAATTGTCCTTTCTCGATGTGGTCAAACTGTGTGTGTGTGTGGGGGGGGGCGACATTGATAAAAAAAAACTGCCAACTGAAGATCTCAAGGGTCAGATATCAGTTTGGAAGAGGTCATGCAAACATCTGAAGAAACTGATGTTGGGTACCTTGTAAGATTTGATCTGATGTGTCCTAGAAGCTTAGATGACAGCCACAATGACCTTCTTCTGGCTGCTGAAAAAAATCAAAATCGACTCTTAGACGCTTTGTCAGTATGAAGTAGTATTGGAAAACAAGATCTGTCATATCTCAAAGAATCTCAAAGAATTTTTGTCAAAGCAGAACGATGTATATCAATTTTTAGTTCTAAATTCTAATGTCAACGAGGACCCTAGGTAACAAAACTACCTTAAACTCTAAAATTCAACCAAACTGACATTTTGAAATGTTATGTTGAACAAAATGCAAAATTGCTACAGCAACCTGGCATCAGCAACTTCGAAATGTGAACTTTTTCATGTTGTTGATCATTTCATGCCCGGGAAGAGGATCGAAGAAAATGAGATGTGGATAAAGGAGTGTATTTCTTGAAAATCAGAGAAAGAAAAAATCTGAAGCAAGAAATGCAATTTCAAGAGGTTTGCCGTACTTCGATACTTCGAGAGAACCTTGCTGTGGTTACTTTTAGCCAAAAGAAAAATTATACTTGGGTCATGTGCAGCTGAAGCATATACTTGATTTGAGTGAATACCCCCAAATGTCATAAGTTGCTTAGTGATTCAACAAAAAGGTACCACTAAAGTAATCGGAGAAACTGAAAGTTGATATTGTGACAAAAACTAATTTTCTAGAACCAAAAATCTACTTTCTAAAATCCTTGCAAAAGTCAATTAAAATGCCGAAGATGTGAGCAAACAATTGAAAAATAAATTTCATCATGATAGGTTCCAGGATATGTTCAAATTCAAGTTGCCTCTGAGAAACTAGTTACCTCTATTAGCGGTGACAAATTTATTTTTCACATAACAGAGTCTAACAAAAATACTGTGAATGCTTTTGTTGATGAACGTTACCATCGGAATGACGGTATTCGCTCATATGCTTATTTTCACTTCAAAATTGTCCAAAAACTGGAAAAAACTCTGGAAAAAGCACTGAAGTGCTAGATTGAGAGAAAAAAAAAGTGAAAACATCAGAGAATTAACATAACAATGGGATAGTGAAATGGAAAAAACCTATTCTTGGCCTGATCATGGTTCCTGCCAAACTTGTAAAAAGGAGCCCGATGATGAAAAATATTTGATTTTGATGCAGTTCCCAAGGAAAAACCATTCTCAAGATTTCCATATGTCGAAATCGAAGCAGTCGAAGAGCCACCTGCAAGACGACAACTCTTGTGCAGCAAGCGCTAAGTTTTGAGGAAACTGCCCAGCTCCACTCCGGTCGGGAGTCTCAAGAAGTTTCACCGAGGAGATACAATAAACTGTGACTGCTCCGCGCAGGGCTTCTTGTGACAAAAGCAACTCTAAGAGAGGGTAGCTGCTCAAATCCATCCCGGTTGGGTGTCCCAAGAAGTTACATTGAGGTGATATTAATAGCTGCGACTGCTCCGCGCAAGAGATTCTTGTGCAAATAACAGCTCTTATATGGGATTACATTGACTTTTTTTCTCAATTCGTATTTTCCTGAAAAATTCAGTTGTCCGGACAGCACAAATAGATGTACGTCTAAGATGATGATGATAAGGCAGCCTTAAAAGGGTCCATTTTTAAGACTTATTATTGATGTTTGTTCTTAATAATTTATTGTTTTTCTTAACGTTGGTTTATAAAAATTTTATAATTTTTTTCATCTTTACAAACAAAACTAAATGATTTATTCAAATTGTCCTTTCTCGATGTGGTCAAACTGTGTGTGTGTGGGGGGGGGGGGGCGACATTGATAAAAAACTGCCAACTGAAGATCTCAAGGGTCAGATATCAGTTTGGAAGAGGTCATGCAAACATCTGAAGAAACTGATGTTGGGTATCTTGTAAGATTTGATCTGATGTGTCCTAGAAGCTTAGATGACAGCCACAATGACCTTCTTCTGGCTGCTGAAAAAAAATCAAAATCGACTCTTAGACGCTTTGTCAGTATGAAGTAGTATTGGAAAACAAGATCTGTCATATCTCAAAGAATCTCAAAGAATTTTTGTCAAAGCAGAACGATGTATATCAATATTTAGTTCTAAATTCTATTGTCAACGAGGACCCTAGGTAACAAAACTACCTTAAACTCTAAAATTCAACCAAACTGACATTTTGAAATGTTATGTTGAACAAAATGCAAAATTGCTACAGCAACCTGGCATCAGCAACTTTGAAATGTGAACTTTTTCATGTTGTTGATCATTTCATGCCCGGGAAGAGGATCGAAGAAAATGAGATGTGGATAAAGGAGTGTATTTCTTGAAAATCAGAGAAAGAAAAAATCTGAAGCAAGAAATGCAATTTCAAGAGGTTTGCCGTACTTCGATACTTCGAGAGAACCTTGCTGTGGTTACTTTTAGCCAAAAGAAAAATTATACTTGGGTCATGTGCAGCTGAAGCATATACTTGATTTGAGTGAATACCCCCAAATGTCATAAGTTGCTTAGTGATTCAACAAAAAGGTACCACTAAAGTAATCGGAGAAACTGAAAGTTGATATTGTGACAAAAACTTATTTTCTAGAACCAAAAATCTACTTTCTAAAATCCTTGCAAAAGTCAATTAAAATGCCGAAGGTGTGAGCAAACAATTGAAAAATAAACTTCATCATGATAGGTTCCAGGATATGTTCAAATTCAAGTTGCCTCTGAGAAACTAGTTACCTCTATTAGCGGTGACAAACTTATTTTTCACATAACAGAGTCTAACAAAAATACTGTGAATGCTTTTGTTGATGAACGTTACCATCGGAATGACGGTATTCGCTCATATGCTTATTTTCACTTCAAAATTGTCCAAAAACTGGAAAAAACTCTGGAAAAAGCACTGAAGTGCTAGATTGAGAGAAAAAAAAAGTGAAAACATCAGAGAATTAACATAACAATTGGATAGTGAAATGTAAAAAACCTATTCTTGGCCTGATCATGGTTCCTGCCAAACTTGTAAAAATGAGCCCGATGATGAAAAATATTTGATTTTGATGCAGTTCCCAAGGAAAAACCATTCTCAAGATTTCCATATGTCGAAATCGAAGCAGTCGAAGAGCCACCTGCAAGACGACAACTCTTGTGCAGCAAGCGCTAAGTTTTGAGGAAACTGCCCAGCTCCACTCCGGTCGGGAGTCTCAAGAAGTTTCACCGAGGAGATACAATAAACTGTGACTGCTCCGCGCAGGGCTTCTTGTGACAAAAGCAACTCTAAAAGAGGGTAGCTGCTCAAATCCATCCCGGTTGGGTGTCCCAAGAAGTTATAACGAGGTGATATTAATAGCTGCGACTGCTCCGCGCAAGAGATTCTTGTGCAAATAACAGCTCTTATATGGGATTACATTGACTTTTTTTCTCAATTCGTATTTTCCTGAAAAATTCAGTTGTCCGGACAGCACAAATAGATGTACGTCTAAGATGATGATGATAAGGCAGCCTTAAAAGGGTCCATTTTTAAGACTTAGCATTAATGTTTGTTCTTAATAATTTTTTGTTTTTCTTAACGTTGTTCTATAAAAATTTTTTAATATTATTCATCTTTACAAACAAAACAAAATGAGTTATTCAAATTGTCCTTTCTCGATGTGGTCAAACTGTGTGTGTGTGGGGGGGACATTGATAAAAAAAACTGCCAATTGAAGATCTCAAGGGTCAGATATCAGTTTGGAAGAGGTCATGCAAACATCTGAAGAAACTGATGTTGGGTACCTTGTAAGATTTGATTTGATGTGTCCTAGAAGCTTAGATGACAGCCACAATGACCTTCTTCTGGCTGCTGAAAAAAAACAAAATCGACTCTTAGACGCTTTGTCAGTATGAAGTAGTATTGGAAAACAAGATCTGTCATATCTCAAAGAATCTCAAAGAATTTTTGTCAAAGCAGAACGATGTATATCAATATTTAGTTCTAAATTCTATTGTCAACGAGGACCCTAGGTAACAAAACTACCTTAAACTCTAAAATTCAACCAAACTGACATTTTGAAATGTTATGTTGAACAAAATGCAAAATTGCTACAGCAACCTGGCATCAGCAACTTCGAAATGTGAACTTTTTCATGTTGTTGATCATTTCATGCCCGGGAAGAGGATCGAAGAAAATGAGATGTGGATAAAGGATTGTATTTCTTGAAAATCAGAGAAAGAAAAAATCTGAAGCAAGAAATGCAATTTCGAGAGGTTTGCTGTGCTTCGATACTTCGAGAGAACCTTGCTGTGGTTACTTTTAGCCAAAAAAAATTATACTTGGGTCATGTGCAGCTGAAGAATATACTTGATTTGAGTGAATACCCCCAAAGGTTTTAAGTTGCTTAGTGATTCAAAAAAAGGTACCACTAAAGTTATCGGAGAAACTGGAAGTTGATATTGTGACAAAAACTAATTTTCTAGAACCAAAAATCTAATTTCTACAATCCTTGCAAAAGTCAATTAAAATGCCGAAGGTGTGAGCAAAGAATTGAAAAATAAATTTCATCATGATAGGTTCTAGGATATGTTCAAATTCAAGTTGCCTCTGAGAAACTAGTTACCTCTATCAGCGGTGACAAATTTATTTTTCACATAACAGAGTCTAACAAAAATATTACTGTGAATGCTTTTGTTGATGAACGTTACCATCGGAATGACGGTATTCGCTCATATGCTTATTTTCACTTCAAAATTGTCCAAAAACTGAAAAAAACTCTGGAAAAAGCACTGAAGTGCTAGATTGAGAGAAAAAAAAGTGAAAACATCAGAGAATTAACATAACAATTGGATAGTGAAATGGAACAAACCTATTCTTGGCCTGATCATGGTTCCTGCCAAACTTGTAAAAATGAGCCCGATGATGACAAATATTTGATTTTGATGCAGTTCCCAAGGAAAAACCATTCTCAAGATTTCCATATGTCGAAAACGAAGCAGTCGAAGAGCCACCTGCAAGACGACAACTCTTGTGCAGCAAGCGCTAAGTTTTGAGGAAACTGCCCAGCTCCACTCTGGTTGGGAGTCTCAAGAAGTTTCACCGACGAGATACAATAAATTGTGACTGCTCCGCGCAGGGCTTCTTGTGACAAAAGCAACTCTAAAAGAGGGTAGCTAATCAAATCCATCCCGGTTGGGTTTCCCAAGAAGTTATAACGAGGTGATATTAATAGCTGCGACTGCTCCGCGCAAGAGATTCTTGTGCAAAAAACGGCTCTTATATGGGATTACATTGACTTTTTTCCTGAAAAATTCAGTAGTCCGGACAGCACAAATAGATGTACGTCTAAGATGATGATGGAGAGGCAGCCTTAAAAGGGTCCATTTTTAAGACTTAGCATTAATGTTTGTTCTTAATAATTTTTTGTTTTTCTTAACGTTGTTTTATAAAAATTTTTTAATATTTTTCATCTTTACAAACAAAACAAAATGAGTTATTCAAATTGTCCTTTCTCGATGTGGTCAAACTGAGTGTGTGTGTGGGGGGACATTGATTAAAAAAACTGCCAATTGAAGATCTCAAGGGTCAGATATCAGTTTGGAAGAGGTCATGCAAACATCTGAAGAAACTGATGTTGGGTACCTTGTAAGATTTGATTTGATGTGTCCTAGAAGCTTAGATGACAGCCACAATGACCTTCTTCTGGCTGCTGAAAAAAAAACAAAATCGACTCTTAGACGCTTTGTCAGTATGAAGTAGTTTTGGAAAACAAGATCTGTCATATCTCAAAGAATCTCAAAGAGCTTTTAATCGAAGCAGAACGTTGTATATCATTATTTAGTTCTAAATTCTATTGTCAACGAGGACCCTAGATAACAAAACTACCTTAAACTCTAAAATTCAACCAAACTGACATTTTGAAATGTTATGTTGAACAAAATGCAAAATTGCTACAGCAACCTGGCATCAGCAACTTCGAAATGTGAACTTTTTTATGTTGTTGATCATTTCATGCCCGGGAAGAGGATCGAGGAAAATGAGATGTGGATAAAGGATTGAATTTCTTGAAAATGAGAGAAAGAAAAAATCTGAAGCAAGAAATGCAATTTCGAGAGGTTTGCTGTGCTTCGATACTTCGAGAAAACCTTGCTGTGGTTACTTTTAGCCAAAAGAAAAATTATACTTGGGTCATGTGCAGCTGAAGAATATACTTGATTTGAGTGAATACCCCCAAAGGTTTTAAGTTGCTTAGTGATTCAAAAAAAGGTACCACTAAAGTTATCGGAGAAACCGGAAGTTGATATTGTGACAAAAACTAATTTTCTAGAACCAAAAATCTACTTTCTACAATCCTTGCAAAAGTCAATTAAAATGCCGAAGGTGTGAGCAAACAATTGAAAAATAAATTTGATCATGATAGGTTCCAGGATATGTTCAAATTCAAGTTGCCTCTGAGAAACTAGTTACCTCTATTAGCGGTGACAAATTTATTTTTAACATAACAGAGTCTAACAAAAATACTGTGAATGCTTTTGTTGATGAACTTTACAATTGGAATGACGGTATTCGCTCATATGCTTATTTTCACTTCAAAATTGTCCAAAAACTGAAAAAAACTTTGGAAAAAGCGCTGAAGTGCTAGATTGAGAGAAAAAAAGTGAAAAACATCAGAGAATTAACATAACAATTGGATTGTGAAATGGAACAAACCCATTCTTGGCCTGATCATGGTTCCTGCCAAACTTGTAAAAATGAGCCCGATGACGACAAATATTTGATTTTGATGCAGTTCCCAAGGAAAAACCATTCTCAAGATTTCCATATGTCGAAATCGAAGCAGTGGAAGAGCCACCTGCAAGACGACCACTATTGTGCAGCAGGCGATAAGTTTTGAGGAAACTGCCCAGCTCCACTCCGGTCGGGAATCTCAAGAAGTTTCACCGAGGAGATACTCTAAACTGTGACTGCTCCGCGCAGGGCTTCTTGTGACAAAACCAACTCTAAAAAGGGGGTAGCTGCTCAAATCCATCCCGGTTGGGTGTCCCAAGAAGTTATAACGAGGTGATATTAAAAGCTGCAACTGCTCCGCGCAAGAGATTCTTGTGCAAACAACAGCTCTTATATGGGACTACATTGACTTTTTTCTCAGTTCGTATTTTCCTGAAAAATTCAGATGTCCGGACAGCACAAATAGATGTACGTCTAAGATGATGATGCAGAAGCAGCCTTAAAAAGGTCCATATTTAAGAGTTAGCATTGATGTTTGTTCTTAATAATTTATTGTTTTTCTTAACGTTGTTTTATAAAAATTTTTATATTTTTTCTTCTTTACAAACAAAACAAAATGAGTTATTCAAATTGTCTTTTCTCGATGTGGTCAAACTGTGTGTGTGTGTGGGGGGGACATTGATAAAAAAAACTGCCAACTGAAGATCTCAAGGGTCAGATATCAGTTTGGAAGAGGTCATGCAAACACTTGAAGAAGCTGATGTTGGGTACCTTGTGAGATTTGATTTGATGTGTCCTAGAAGCTTAGATGACAGCCACAATTACCTTCTTCTGGCTGCTGAAAAGAATCTCAAAAAGCTTTTGTCAAAGCAGAACGATGTATATCATTATTTAGTTCTAAATTTTATTGTCAACGACGAACCTAGGTAACAAAACTACTTAAAACTCTAAAATTCAACCAAACTCACATTTTGAAATGTTATGTTGATCAGAATTCAAAATTGCGACAGCAACCCGGCATCAGCAACTTCGAAATGTGAACTTTTTTATGTTGTTGATCATTTCATGATCCGGGAAGAGGATCGAAGAAAATGAGATGTGGATAAAGGATGGTATTTCTTGAAAATGAGAGAAAGAAAAAATCTGAAGCAAGAAATGCAATTTCGAGAGGTTTGCCGTACTTCGATACTTCGAGAGAACCTTGCTGTGGTTACTATTAGCCAAAAGAAAAGTTATATTTGGGTCATGTGCAGCTGAAGCATATACTTGATTTGAGTGAATACCCCCGAAGGTCATAAGTTGCTTAGTGATTCAACAAAAAAGGTACCACTAAAGTTATCGGAGGAACTGAAAGTTGATATTGTGACAAAAACTGATTTTCTAGAACCAAAAATCTACTTTCTAAAACCTTGCAAAAGTCAATTAAAATGCCGAAGGTGTGAGCAAACAATTGAAAAATCATCATGATAGGTTCCAGGATATGTTCAAATTCAAGTTGCCTCTGAGAAACTAGTTACCACTATTAGCGGTGACAAATTTATTTTTCACATAACAGAGTCTAACAAAAATACTGTGAATGCTTTTGTTGATGAACGTTACCATCGGAATGACGGTAATGGCTTATATGCTTATGGTCACATCAAAAGTGTCCAAAAACTGAAAAAAACTCTGGAAAAAGCACTGAAGTGCTAGATTGAGAGAAAAGAAAGTGAAAACATCAGAGAATTAACATAACAATTGGATAGTGAAATGGAACAAACCTATTCTTGGCCTGCCAAACTTGTCAACATGAGCCCGATGATGACAAATATTAAATTTTGATGCAGTTCCCAAGGCAAACCCATTCTTAAGTTTTCCACATGTCGAGTTCGAAGCAGTGAAAGAGGCACCTGCAAGACGACAACTCTTGAACAGCATTTTTTTGAGTAAACTGCCCAGCTCCACTCCGGTCGGGATTCTCACGAAGTTTCGCCGAGGAGATACAACAAACTGTGACTGCTCCGCGCAGGGCTCCTTGTGACAAAAGCAACTCTAAAAGAAGGTAGCTGCTCAATTCAATCCCGGTTGGGTGTCCCAAGAAGTTATAACGAGGTGATATTAATAGCTGCGACTGCTCCGCGCAAGAGATTCTTGTTCAAATAACAGCTCTTATATGGGATTACATTGACTTTTTTCTCAATTCGTTTTTTCCTGAAAAATTCAGTTGTCCGGACAGCACAAATAGATGTACGTCTAAGATGATGATGGAGAGGCAGCCTTAAAAGGGTCCATTTTTAAGACTTAGCTTTGATGTTTGTTCTTAATAATTTTTTGTTTTTCTTAACGTTGTTTTATAAAATTTTTTTAATATTTTTCATCTTTACAAACAAAACAAAATGAGTTATTCAAATTGTCCTTTCTCGATGTGGTCAAACTGTGTGTGTGTGTGTGGGGGGGGGAGGGGCATTGATAAAAAAACTGCCAACTGAAGATCTCAAGGGTCAGGCATCAGTTTGGAAGAGGTCATTGTGCCAGAAGAATGACCTTCTTCTGGCTGCTAAAAAAAAGTCAAAATCGACTCTTAGACGCTTTGTCAGTATGAAGTAGTATTGGAAAACAATATCTGTCATATCTCAAAGAATCTCAAACTGCTTCTGTCAAAGCAGAACGATGTATATCATTATTTAGTTCTAAATTCTATTGTCAACGAGGACCCTAGGTAACAAAACTACTTAAAACTCTAAAATTCAACCAAACTGACATTTTGAAATGTTATGTTGAACAGAATGCAAAATTGCGACAGCAACCAGGCATCAGCACCTTCGAAAAATGAACTTTTGTATGTTGTTGATCATTTCATTCACCGGGAAGAAGATCGAAGAAAATGAGATGTGGATAAAGGATTGTATTTGTTGGAAAAAAAAGAGAAAGAAAAAATCTAGAGCGAGAAATGCAATTGCTAGAGGTTTGCCGTACTTTGATACTTCAAGAGAACCTTGCTGTGGTTACTATTAGCCAAAAGAAAATTTATACTAGGGCCTTGAGCAGCTGAAGCATATACTTGATTTGAGTGAATACCCCCACAGATCATAAGTTGCTTAGTGATTCAACAAAAAGGTACCACTAAAGTTATCGCAGGAACTGAAAGTTGATATTGCGACAAAAACTGATTTTCTAAAACCAAAAATCTACTTTCTAAAATCCTTGCAAAAGTCAATTAAAATGCCGAAGGTGTGAGCAAACAATTGAAAAATTAACTTCATCATGATAGGTTCCAGTATATGCGGTGACAAAATTGTTTTTCACATAACAGAGTCTAACAAAAATAATGTGAATGCTTTTGTTGATGAACGTTACCATTGGAATGACGGTATTCGCTCATATGCTTATGGTCACATCAAAATTGTCCAAAAACTGAAAAAAACTCTGGAAAAAGCACT
Organism: Convolutriloba macropyga; assembly: GCF_964194025.1. NCBI lineage: Eukaryota > Metazoa > Xenacoelomorpha > Acoela > Convolutidae > Convolutriloba > Convolutriloba macropyga. The sequence goes on from NW_027453062.1 coordinate 17,436, forward strand.
GAAGTGCTAGATTGAGAGAAAAGAAAGTGAAAACATCAGAGAATTAACATAACAATTGGAATGAAACAAACCTATTCTTGGCCTGCCAAACTTGTCAAAATGAGCCCGATGATGACAAATATTTGATTTTGATGCAGTTCCCAAGGCAAACCCATTCTTAAGATTTCCATATGTCGAGTTCGAAGCAGTGAAAGAGCCACCTGCAAGACGACAACTCTTGAGCAGCAAGCGCTAATTTTTGAGGCAACTGCCCCGCTCCACTCCGGTCGGGAGTCTCAAGAAGTTTCGCCGAGGAGATACAACAAACTGTGACTGCTCCGCGCAGGGCTTCTTGTGACAAACGCAACTCTAAAAGGGGGTAGCTGCTCAACTCCATCCCGGCTGGGAGTCCCAAAAAGTTATAATGAGGTGATATTAATAGCTGCGACTGCTCCGCGCAAGAGATTCTTGTGCAAATAACAGCTCTTATATGGGATTACATTGACTTTTTTCTCAATTCGTAATTTTTCTTGAAAAATTCAGATGTCCGGACAACACAGATAGATATACGTCTCAGATGATGATGGAGAGGCAGCCTTAAAAGGGTCAATTTATAAGACTTAGCATTGATGTTTGTTCTTAATAAATTATTGTTCTTCTTAATGTTTTATAAAAAATTTTTAATTTTTTTCTTCTTTACAAACAAAACAAAATGAGTAATTCAAATTGTCCTTAAAAATAGGGCTCTTTTAATTTTTGTTTCTGAGCCAAAACTTAACCGTCAAAAAAATTCATTCACGGAGTTTGAGTAAGTCCTTCCAATAAACGTCTTTTATATTTTCAGGCAACAATACTAACATATAGGGAATAATTGCTACTAACTTCTTTTCCGCGAGCATGATCGAACTTGTTTGATGAAAAGGAGCCAAAAAGTAGCCTCAATTTACTGGTTTCTTGCTACTATCAGTTTTGTGATTGACCTTCTTGCTACTATCAGTTTTGTAAAGTTATCGCAGGAACTGAAAGTTGATATTGCGACAAAAACTGATTTTCTAAAACCAAAAATCTACTTTCTAAAATCCTTGCAAAAGTCAATTAAAATGCCGAAGATGTGAGCAAACAATTGAAAAATTAACTTCATCATGATAGGTTCCAGTATATGCGGTGACAAAATTGTTTTTCACATAACAGAGTCTAACAAAAATAATGTGAATGCTTTTGTTGATGAACGTTACCATTGGAATGACGGTATTCGCTCATATGCTTATGGTCACATCAAAATTGTCCAAAAACTGAAAAAAACTCTGGAAAAAGCACTGAAGTGCTAGATTGAGAGAAAAGAAAGTGAAAACATCAGAGAATTAACATAACAATTGGAATGAAACAAACCTATTCTTGGCCTGCCAAACTTGTCAAAATGAGCCCGATGATGACAAATATTTGATTTTGATGCAGTTCCCAAGGCAAACCCATTCTTAAGATTTCCATATGTCGAGTTCGAAGCAGTGAAAGAGCCACCTGCAAGACGAAAACTCTTGAGCAGCAAGCGCTAATTTTTGAGGCAACTGCCCCGCTCCACTCCGGTCGGGAGTCTCAAGAAGTTTCGCCGAGGAGATACAACAAACTGTGACTGCTCCGCGCAGGGCTTCTTGTGACAAACGCAACTCTAAAAGGGGGTAGCTGCTCAACTCCATCCCGGCTGGGAGTCCCAAAAAGTTATAATGAGGTGATATTAATAGCTGCGACTGCTCCGCGCAAGAGATTCTTGTGCAAATAACAGCTCTTATATGGGATTACATTGACTTTTTTCTCAATTCGTAATTTTTCTTGAAAAATTCAGATGTCCGGACAAAACAGATAGATGTACGTCTCAGATGATGATGGAGAGGCAGCCTTAAAAGGGTCAATTTATAAGACTTAGCATTGATGTTTGTTCTTATTAAATTATTGTTCTTCTTAATGTTTTATAAAAAATTTTTAATTTTTTTCTTCTTTACAAACAAAACAAAATGAGTAATTCAAATTGTCCTTAAAAATAGGGCTCTTTTAATTTTTGTTTCTGAGCCAAAACTTAACCGTCAAAAAAATTCATTCACGGAGTTTGAGTAAGTCCTTCCAATAAACGTCTTTTATATTTTCAGGCAACAATACTAACATATAGGGAATAATTGCTACTAACTTCTTTTCCGCGAGCATGATCGAACTTGTTTGATGAAAAGGAGCCAAAAAGTAGCCTCAATTTACTGGTTTCTTGCTACTATCAGTTTTGTGATTGACCTTCTGCTGCATGCCGTGAGATCTTTTTGGTTTAAACTGCGCCCAAAAGTCCATAGAAGGCATCCCTTCAAAGTTAAGGGATGCATCTTTTTTCTTGTCTTGGCATTAACATATTATCTTCTATGAGAGCTGCATTGGCAATCCTTAATTTGATAGTAATCTGGTAATTTTAATCGAAAAAAGAAAGACCAACGGCTTTTTTCACAGAAACTGCCAACAAGAGTGGTTGATGACATCCAACAACAGTTCACAGAGTTGCCAGATGTGTGTAAAATTCTGCGTCAGCTGACAATTATGATGAAGTATTTCAGTGCCTCAAATGTGGAAGCAGAAGAGAAGAAGGAAACAACCATCAAGACATTTCTGAAAAAGATTCACTTAACAGCTGCTGAAGGTAGAGTTCCATCAAACTAATCAAAAGTATATGTCTGCCCAGATGGCTTTGGCTGATCTATATGTCCTGTTTAGTGGATATCCCCCACCCCCCCCCCCCCCGGTTACACGTGCTGCTTTTCGCTTTTTTAGAAAAACTTGTCAATGGCGCTCGTGTCCATACGTTTTTTTTTCACAATTAAGCTGATAAAATTAACTCCTTAGTTAGGCATCTCTTTATGAAGTCTTAGATAATCGCAAAGTTAAGCAGATTGTCATTTGTACACATCTTGAAATTGCAACCTACAATTTCGGGTTTTTGATGCAGTATAATCCCAATGACCAGCCCGATATTGTAATTTGATAGTTGATTTCAGTTTCCATGCTACTTTATTATGTAATAAATGCTAACACCACATTATGATAAGTGGGGGTGATAAAAAAAACACGGGGGGGGGGGGGCAGAATGGATCCGCGATGTCAATTCTAATTCAACAGTTCATTAGATGGAGACAAAATCAAATAGTCGTGAAAAGTAAGAAGCCAATAATTATTTTAAAAATATTGCATAACTAACCTCAGGCGTATTAATAGAAGTATGAAAAAGAATCTAGAGGCAATCATTTTGTGACGTTTTTGTAATCCACGATCCAATTTCTGATCAAAACTATGTTGCATAATTCTGGGATTTAATTGTTTTCTCGCACTTGGTTATTTTTTTTTGTTTAAACAAGTAAATTGAAATTATAACCCAGGGGTTAAATATTACAAGTTTAAAATTATATATACAAAATTAGTACATTGTTGAAAATCAAAACTAGTGGTTCCGTTTTTTAAAGGTAAAAATAACGTGGTGAAGCCACCAACGTTCCTTTCCAACGGTACAATTTGAATTGTTGGAGCAGATGCTGTTTTAACATGCGTTTAATCTTTGAGCGTGATCTGATATCCGGACTTCACGCGGAAGTTTATTCCATTTTTGGATGCTTCTTTTTTGTAATGATCAACTGCTCGACCTTAGGAGAATTAGCTGTTCAGTTCTGTTGTTTTTTCTTACTAAGACATTACCACTCAGAGAAAAACTCTAAGGGCCATCTGATTTCAATAATGAAATATCATTCCTAAGTTTTGAAACGCTCATCTGGCTTATTAAAAAATCTGCAGGCAATATGTTAGATTTTACTAAGAGATCTGTAGATCTCTCAAACTTTTTTCTCATACAGCAAACTTTAATTCCCCAAATGATTTGTCGATTAATTCGCTGCATTGCAGAGAATTTCAAGTTCTGAAAAAATAGAGCATTGAACGTTAAATGAGAAAGGACTAGGGATTTGAATAGCATCAATCGTGCTTTCAGAAGTAACCAATAACGTATAAGATATATGGATTTAATCGCTGTGGCCATATTTGACAGGACTTTGTTGAGTTGTACATGAAAATTTAATTTAGAATCAATCATTATATCCAAGTATCTGCAGTGACTTTGTGGCTTAATTTCTTGTCCCCGATAAACTATTGCATTAAATTTTTCATTTTCTTTTGAGACAAGAAGAATTTCAGTTTTACCGGTATTCATGGTTAATTTGTTTTGCTTTAGATAATTAGCTGTTTTCTCCAGTATTTCAGAAACACATTTTTCCAGTTCGCTGACATTGTTTTTGCTAAAATGGAAACATGCGTCATCAGCAAAATGATTTATGTCAAAGTTTTTTTGTACCTTTTCTCGAAATTCATTATTGTAGAGAAAAAAACCTAGTTGCCCTAAAACGGTTCCCTGTGGAACACCATGATTTGTTTCCAACCATTCTGAGTAAACATCATTTATCTTAACACACTGCTGTCTGTTTTTAAAAAATGAAGCAAAAAAATCAACTGCACTTTCTGAAAAACCGTGAGCTTCAATCTTTTTGAGAAAAATTTTGTGCAATTTTGAATTAAATGCTTTAGCTAGAACAATAAAAACGGCAACTGAAATTTTTAAGTTATCATAGTTTTCTTGTAATGCTTCGATTAATTGTAAAACAGCATCTGTAGAAGACTTATGTTTTTGAAATCCAAACTGTGTACCGTTCAAGATTTTTTCTTTTTGCATAAATTCGTTAACCTGATTGAGAAGTATACGCTCAAATGGTTTTGCAAACATTGGAGTAATTGAGATAGGCCTATAGTTCTCACAAATTTTCACATCCCCTTTTTTGTAGACCGGACTATTGAAAACAAGTTTTAATTTTTCCGGGAAAATATTTTGACTAATGCATGTGTTAAAAACAAACTGCAAATGGGTTTGCAAAAAAAAGAAATGTAGACACCTGAAGACAAATGATAATCAAAACCAAAATTGCTGAGTGGAATAGTTTTATTTCTAAGAGACATAAATGAGAAATGTAGTTGTGGAAATGAGCTTAAATATTTAACTTGAGATTTAAAAATTAAGTATCCGTCAAAGTTTATGAGAACTTCTCAATTTAGTATTTGTATATTTATTGCTCGATTGAACTGTAAAAATTTCTGCTCAGCTGACCCAAACATAGGTTCTTCTTTAATAAATTCCAAAAATCTAATGTCATTATGTTTCCTAATAAGCATTAAACACACGTAACTATAATACAAGAAATTTCTGCGCAGAATGAAAGAAAATGCTTCTGTAACAACGACTAGAGCAGAACTTGACTGAAACGAGTTGGGAAAAATCTTACAAGATTATCATTTTTCTCGCAAGATCTTGCAATGTAGCCGTGGTGTTGCAAGATCTTAGAGAAAAACCATCGTTTTGCAAGACTTCGCCCGATAAGCATTGTTTGCAAGAACCTTGCAAAATAACTACGAGTTATTGCAAAATTTTAGTCCTTTGCGTAAAATTTGTCCTTTTGTCCTTTGCGTCCTTTGCGCAAAATTTTTGTCCTTTGCGGGGGAGGCAGAATGGATCCGCGATGTCAATTCTAATTCAACAGTTCATTAGGTGGAGACAAAATCAAATAGTCGTGAAAAGTGAGAAGCCAATAATTATTTTAAAAATATTGCATAATTAACCTCAGGCGTATTAATAGAAGTATGAAAAAGAATCTAGAGGCAATCATTTTGTGACGTTTTTGTAATCCACGATCCAATTTCTGATCAAAACTATGTTGCATAATTCTGGGATTTAATTGTTTTCTCGCACTTGGTTATATTTTTTGCTTAAACAAGTAAATTGAAATTTTAACCCGGGGGTTAAATATTACAAGTTTAAAATTATATATACAAAATTAGTACTTTGTTGAAAATCAAAATTAATGGTTCCGTTTTTTAAAGGTAAAAATAACTTTTGAAGCCACCAACGTTCCTTTCCAACGGTACAAGATTGAAGTGTTGGAGCAGATGCTGTTTTAACATGCATTTAATCTTTGAGCATGATCTGATATCCGGACTTCACGCGGAAGTTTATTCCATTTTTTGGATGCTTCTTTTTTGTAATGATCAACTGCTCGACCTTAGGAGAATTAGCTGTTCAGTTCTGTTGTTTTTTCTTACTAAGACATTACCACTCAGAGAAAAACTCTCAGTGCCATCTGATTTCAATATTGAAATATCATTCCTAAGTTTTGAAACGCTCATCTGGCTTATTAAAAGTTCTGCAGGCAATATGTTAGATTTTACTAAGAGATCTGTAGATCTCTCAAACTTTTTTCTCATATAGCAAACTTTAATTCCCCAATTGATTTGTCGATTAATTCGCTGCATTTCACAGAATTTCAAGTTCTGAAAAAATAGAGCATTGAACGTTAAATGGGAAAGGACTAGGGATTTGAATACCATCAATCGTGCTTTCAGAAGTAACCGATAACGTATAAGATATATGGATCTAATCGCTGTGGCCATATTTGACAGGACTTTGTTGAGTTGTACATGAAAATTTAATTTAGAATCAATCATTATACCCAAGTATCTGCAGTGACTTTGTGGCTTAATTTCTTGTCCCCGATAAACTATTGGATTAAAATTTTCATTTTCTTTTGAGACGCGAAAAATTTCAGTTTTACCGGTATTCATGTTTAATTTGTTTTGCTTTAGATAATTATCTGTTTTCTCCAGTATTTCAGAAACACATTTTTCCAGTTCGCTGACATTGTTTTGACAATCAACTGCACTTTCTGAAAAACCGTGAGCCTCAATCTTTTTGAGAAAATTTTCGTGCGATATTGAATTAAATGCTTTAGCTCGATCAACGGCAACTGAAATTTTTAACTTATCATAGTTTTCTTGTAATGCTTCGATTAAGTGTAAAACAGCATCTGTAGAAGACTTATGTTTTTGAAATCCAAACTGTGTACCGTTCAAGATTTTTTCTTTTTGCATAAATTCGTTAACCTGATTGAGAAGTATACGCTCAGAGAGTTTGCAAACATTGGAGTCATTGAGATAGGCCTATAGTTCTCACAAATTTTCACATCCCCTTTTTTGTAGACCGGACTAATGAAAGCAAGTTTTAATTTTTCCGGGAAAATATTTTGACTAATGCATGTGTTAAAAACAAACTGCAAATGGGTTTGCAAAAAAAAGAAATGTAGACACCTGAAGACAAATGATAATCAAAACCAAAATTGCTGAGTGGAAAAGTTTTATTTCTAAGAGACATAAATGAGAAATGTAGTTGTGGAGATGAGCTTAAATATTTAACTTGAGATTTAAAAATTAAGTATCCGTCAAAGTTTATGAGAACTTCTCAATTTAGTATTTGTATATTTATTGCTCGATTGAACTGTAAAAATTTCTGCTCAGCTGACCCAAACATAGGTTCTTCTTTAATAAATTCCAAAAATCTAATGTCATTATGTTTCCTAATTAGCATTAAACACACGTAACTATAATACAGGAAATTTCTGCGCAGAATGAAAGAAAATGATTCTTTAACAACGACTAGAGCAGAACTTGAGTGAAACGAACTGGGAAAAATCTTACAAGATTATCATTTTTCTCGCAAGATCTTGCAATGTAGCCGTGGTGTTGCAAGATCTTAGAGAACAACCATCGTTTTGCAAGACTTCGCCCGATAGGCATTGTTTGCAAGAACCTTGCAAAATAACTATGAGTTATTGCAAAATTTTTGTCCTTTGCGTTTTATCGATCTAAAGTCGGATGTTTTCTCGGAGCATTTTTTTTCGAAATCACTGGTGAAAAGTCTGTGTAACTACTAAATGTTGCAGCTACTGAAATCTAAAATTAACCCTGCAATTTACGTTATTATGTGGTATGTGTAATATTTCATATAAAAAATTCAAGCCATAAAGTCGTCTATTCTTTAAATTAATTGGTTAATTTTTTTTGAAGCTCTTGTATTGCCGAGAACGACTTGGTGTGATTTCAGGCATTCAGAGATTTCAAGTGCAGAATACACTTCATGCGTGGAGGGTATTTTCACTTCAGAAAGTGTATCTGATGATGATTCACGGTGAAGATGCCTACCCGGGTATTCTGGACGAATTCACAGAGCCCCTTCCTCCTGGAATGCAAAACGAACTTAGTCAGATTGAGAAACGAAAACGGCGAGAAATTCTCGTTCTTTTGAACGCGTTTATCTCTCAAAAGTTGTGTGAAACTACAGTAATTGAGCCCCGATACAGGTATTAGTTCTTTTTGAAATAAAGTTTGTTGACTTTTCTGAGAAATAATTTGACGGAGTCCTGTTGGTCTGATTTTTATTTTCCTCTCTCCGGTCAATTGTCAATTTTTTCACGCTAAATGCAATTCATTTTTGCACATTAAAATGTGCTGTAGTTTTCTGCTAAAATTTTTGAATAAAAATATTATTTCGCTCTTTTCAGCGCTTTCAGCTCAAACTTTAACGCTCTCTACTGTGGCGCCAATTGTGTTTTAATTTAGTCTCAAACAATTTGTCTACGAAAAAAAAGTTCAAACGCGCCGACAGGCACTGAATATATGCAAAAAATACGACGCAATTGAAATATAAACGCTCTGAAATTGCACTCAAAAATGCAACATATGACCGTTTTTAAGGGACTTATGAGGCGTGTGCATAGGAATGTATGAAAACTACTGAACATTATGTTTAAGAGGCTCTGAGGGGCCTTTTTATAGGGAAAACTTTTTAAAATGAAAAATTAGATTAGTTTTTAACATCTTGTTTGTCAGATTCCAAAAAAATTCATATTTAAAAAAATAGCAAGATTTAGCGCACCGTACCCAAGCCGAGGTGTGATTTAATGATCAGACCCATCCAGACGATAATGAGCCATGATCACACTTTAACTTTCATACGTGCTATACTTCGTTTTTGTTGTTGCTATGATCAAAACATTCCAGACAAAATCAGCAATGATAAGACTTTTGCTCGTTTTTTATAGATGCTCTCATTTATCTCGTTTTTGTTGCTGTCTTGATCAGGCGCATCCAGACGATAATTAGTCATGATCAGATTTTAACTCGTTATTCATACGCGCTCATTTTTAAGTCGTTCAAGCTATTAAAAACTCCCGCATACCGCAAAAAGTTCATGATGCAGACTTATTCGCCATGTTTGCCCCTTATGAAATAGGCGTTCAAGGCTATTAGGAGAACTTACAAATACTTGTCTTTCCTGAGTTTCCCGATGAAAAACATTTCTTTGAAAATTTTTTTTTTATTTCCTAATGGGATATTTATTTTTCAAATAAGGGCTCCATTATTTCCACTCTTCCGCTTGATAGAATTTTAAATAAATAAAATTTCTATCGGGTCACGGACTTGTTTAAAGTGAACCGAAATGATATCCCTGAGTACTAGCATTATTTAGGTTGTTAGGCAATGAGAATGGTCCGCCTACCGTTGCTAGAAAAATTTGTATTTCAACTAAAACTAGCCACTTTTTCGCTTATCAGGATTTAAAAATTGTAGAATATTTATCGGGTCAAGGATTTGTTTAGTGTGACTCAAATTGGTATCACGAGCTACCAGCAGTATATAGAATGTAAGGCAAAAAGAGTGGTCGGCCTAACGTTGCTAGAACAAAGTATTTTAACTGCTCGTATTTTAACTGGCAATATCCACTTATATTCACTTATTAGAATTTAAAGCCAGGTTAGCATTTATTTAGTTGTATTGTGTTATTTGTTTTGTTTTGTATAGCTTAGGGATAGTCACAGGGCTCGGTTTTTATTACCGTTTGTTCGGTCTCAATTCTCCTATAGTTGTCTGTTTGTAACTCCGCCATCTCCGGTCCCCAGCCCGGATGAAACCCAACCCGGTTAGTTCCCGGCCCAAAGAGAAGGAAACACAAGAAGAAAATACAAGAAAATTTCAAAAATTGATTTTTTTCAATCAATTTGAGATAATTTTCGACAGTATGTAATATTATTATCATCATCATCCTAAAGTATGCGCTCGAAAGCCCCCCAGATCTGTGCGTTTTTATTTGTCTGATCCTTAGATCACGACATGGTTAGTGCATTGGGTGTAGTGGTTTTTCACAGGGTTTAAAATTGATAAATGAAGCTTGAATTTGCAGGTCTGCTGGATGATTCACGTTTTAATTAATGCCTCGTAACGTAGTACGTGCACTGAGAGGTTACTTTAGCTCCAATTGAAATTTTTCAAATTGACACAAACTATTCCAATATTATCATCTCTAATTTGTTTGACTTGGACATTTATGTTTATTTCCTTGCGTTGATTCTCAACAACAGGAGTTTACTCCACAGATTTCAAGAAGACTATGAATATCCAAAAAATAAACTTTATTGTTCAGTTTTGAACTTCGAGGTCAGAAAGCAGACAGCAACTCTAGCATGCATAAGTCCCATAACGCTAGACCTCTACCCTTTGAGAAAAGTTGCATAAACACTCTCCTTCTGATTGAGGGTATAGGAAGTTTTGAAGTTCTGAAGAATACAGAAAGTATTCAAATTTATATCAAAGGAAAGATCTAAAGAATGTAAGAAAACCAAAAATTAACTAGAATCATTTATGAGTAGAACGCATGTTTGTTTAACTGGTAGTGAGATATTCAAGTTGAAAAGTGTATCTCAAGATATTAAAGAGAACACTAGGAGGACACAAAATCGTTTATTTTTTTAGGCATAAAAATGTCATATTACTTTCCTTTCCATTAAAAGTGGGATAGAAGTTCCCATTATGGCAAAAATGTTCTCTTTTAGTTTTTTCTATTTTTCCCTTGAGATGAAAGTTCCCGTGTTTAAATATTTTTTTCATTTCATCTCATCCCGCTGCTCAGGCAGTTTTTCAAAAAAATTCTGTTGGATAGAATTAAAAATTAGCAGCCAACTGTTAAGATAAAAATTCGTCACGTTTTTAAACCAAAAATTGTGTAGACAACCAGATAAAACAATTTTTAAATTTTTGTTATGAACTTTACGAAACAAACTGCAAATTTATGGAAAACAGAAACGAACAAAATTAACACCGAACAGAGTTTATAAAAACAATTTAAATGTTTGTTTTTGTAGATTCTGATTCCTCGGAACTTTTCTTTGCCATTAATTCTTCTTTGAAGAAACTTTATGCGGTTCTGCAAGTTCACTGTTTTCTGTTTATCACTCAAAAATTTTTGTTCTCAGCAAAAGTTTTATGTATTCCGTTTGTAGTTTACGATGGCGTTAGGGAATTGAAAAGGGCCAGTCGCGTTCTGCTTGTCTAGCACAAAATTTTTGAGTCTTCAGTTGCGAATTATGCAATTGATTTCTTTATATGTTCGGGTCTCTTCTATGTTTAGTGCTTCGCACCATATTTTCCTTAAACTTTTGTTGAATTTTTGTTAAGATCATTGGCTGTATCTGTGCCCTTGGTCCCCGGATCGAGGTGTCAACGCTAAAAATCGCTAAAAAATGTAAGATTTGCGGTGAATAAGGTGAAAATGTGTAAGGATTGCAATTTTTAGCGTTGAATGCGATGAATGCGGTGAAAAAAAATAATTCAACTCTAAGAACCGAAAATCTTACGAAAATTCACCGCTAAAAATCAATTTCTTTTTTTTCGGGGAATTATCGTAAGATTTGCGGTTTTTAGCGGCGAAATTTATATTTTCACCGCATCCCGTTGTTAGCGGTGACATTTTTTTCTCACCACTTAAGCGGTGAAAATAAAGAATTCATCGCTAAAAACCGAAATCTTACAAAATTTCAATGAATTGCTTTTCAAAACGTTTATTAAATCTGATTTAAATTCACAAAAAATATCTATACAGTAAGTGGCAGATAGTGCAGAGGAATAAGAAGTTGTTGACATGCAGGAGATGAGAGGTTCGAACCCGTGTAAGGCAGTTTCTTTTTTGTAAAAAATCAGGTGATTGCAGTGAAAAAAAATTCATCGCTGAAATTCATCGCGGACCTATGAGGCGTGTGCTTAGGAATGTATGAAAACTACTTAACATTATGTTTAAGAGGTTCTGAGGGGCCTTTTTATAGGGAAAACTTTTTAAAAGGAAAAATTAGATTAGTTTTTAACATCTTGTTTGTCCGATTCCAAAGAAATTCATATTTAAAAAAAAAGCAAGATTTAGCGCACCGTACCCAAGTCGAGGTGTGATTTAATAATCAGACCCATCCAGAATATAATGAGCCATGATCACACTTTAACTTTCTTACGTGCTATACTTCGTTTTTGTTGTTGCTATGATCAAAATTTTCCAGACAAAATCAGCAATGATAAGACTTTTGCTCGTTTTTTATAGATGCTCTTATTTACCTCGTTTTTGTTGCTGTCTTGATCAGGCGCATCCAGACGATAATTAGTCATGATCAGTTTTAACTCGTTATTCATAAGCGCTCATTTTTTAGTCGTTCAAGCTATTAAAAACTCCCGCATACCGCAAAAAATTCATGATGCAGACTTGTTCGCCATGTTTGCCCCTTATGACATAGGCGTTCAAGGCTATTAGGAGAACTTACAATTACTTGTTTTTCCTGAGTTTCCCGATGAAAAACATTTCTTTGAAAATTTTTTTTTATTTCCTAATGGGATATTTTATTTTTCAAATAAGGGCTCCATTATTTCCACTCTTCCGCTTGATAGAATTTTAAATAAATAAAATTTCTATCGGGTCACGGACTTGTTTAAAGTGAACCGAAATGATATCCCTGAGTACTAGCATTATTTAGGTTGTTAGGCAATGAAAATGGTTCGCCTACCGTTGCTAGAAAAATTTGTATTTCAACTAAAACTAGCCACTTTTTCGCTTACCAGGATTTAAAAATTGTAGAATATTTATCGGGTCAAGGATTTGTTTAATGTGACTCAAATTGGTATCACGAGCTACCAGCAGTATATAGAATGTAAGGCAAAAAGAGTGGTCGGCCTAACGTTGCTAGAAAAAAGTATTTTAACTGCTCGTATTTTAACTGGCAATATCCACTTATATTCACTTATTAGAATTTAAAGCCAGGTTAGCATTTATTTAGTTGTATTGTGTTATTTGTTTTGTTTTGTATAGCTTAGGGATAGTCACAGGGCTCGGTTTTTATTACCGTTTGCTCGGTCTCAATTCTCCTATAGTTGTCTGTTTGTAACTCCGCCATCTCCGGTCCCCAGCCCGGATGAAACCCAACCCGGTTAGTTCCCGGCCCAAAGAGAAGGAAACACAAGAAGAAAATACAAGAAAATTTCAAAAATTGATTTTTTTCAGTCAATTTGAGATAATTTTCGACAGTATGTAATATTATTATCATCATCATCCTAAAGTATGCGCTCGAAAGCCCCCCAGATCTGTGCGTTTTTATTTGTCTGATCCTTAGATCACGACATGGTTAGTGCATTGGGTGTAGTGGTTTTTCACAGGGTTTAAAATTGATAAATGAAGCTTGAATTTGCAGGTCTGCTGGATGATTCACGTTTTAATTAATGCCTCGTAACGTAGTACGTGCACTAAGAGGTTACTTTAGCTCCAATTGAAATTTTTCAAATTGACACAAACTATTCCAATATTATCATCTCTAATTTGTTTGACTTGGACATTTATGTTTATTTCCTTGCGTTGATTCTCAACAACAGGAGTTTACTCCACAGATTTCAAGAAGACTATGAATATCCAAAAAATAAACTTTATTGTTCAGTTTTGAACTTCGAGGTCAGAAAGCAGACAGCAACTCTAGCATGCATAAGTCCCATAACGCTAGACCTCTACCCTTTGAGAAAAGTTGCATAAACACTCTCCTTCTGATTGAGGGTATAGGAAGTTCTGAAGTTCTGAAGAATACAGAAAGTATTCAAATTTATATCAAAGGAAAGATCTAAAGAATGTAAGAAAACCAAAAGTTAACTAGAATCATTTATGAGTAGTGCGCATGTTTGTTTAACTGGTAGTGAGATATTTAAGTTGAAAAGTGTATCTCAAGATATTAAAGAGAACACTAGGAGGACACAAAATCGTTTTCTTTTTTAGGCATAAAAATGTCATATTACTTTCCTTTCCATTAAAAGTGGGATAGAAGTTCCCATTATGGCAAAAATGTTCTCTTTTAGTTTTTTCTATTTTTACCTTGAGATGAAAGTTCCCGTTTTTAAATATTTTTTTTTTCATTTCATCTCATCCCGCTGCTCAGGCAGTTTTTCAAAAAAATTCTGTTGGATAGAATTAAAGATTAGCAGCCAACTGTTAAGATAAAAATTCGTCACGTTTTTAAACCAAAAATTGTGTAGACAACCAGATAAAACAATTTATAAATTTTTGTTATGAGCTTTACGAAACAAACTGCAAATTTATGGAAAACAGAAACGAACAAAATTAACACCGAACAGAGTTTATAAAAACAATTAAAATGTTTGTTTTTGTAGATTCTGATTCCTCGAAACTTTTCTTTGCCATTAATTCTTCTTTGAAGAAACTTTATGCGGTTCTGCAAGTTCACTGTTTTCTGTTTATCACTCAAAAATTTTTGTTCTCAGCAAAAGTTTTATGTATTCCGTTTGTAGTTTACGATGGCGTTAGGGAATTGAAAGGGGCCAGTCGCGTTCTGCTTGTCTAGCACAAAATTTTTGAGTCTTCAGTTGCGAATTATGCAATTGATTTCTTTATATGTTCGGGTCTCTTCTATGTTTAGTGCTTCGCACCATATTTTCCTTAAACTTTTGTTGAATTTTTGTTAAGATCATTAGCTGTATCTGTGCCCTTGGTCCCCGGATCGAGTTGTCAACGCTAAAAATCGCTAAAAAATGTAAGATTTGCGGTGAATGCGGTGAAAATGTGTAAGAATAGCGATTTTTAGCGTTGAATGCGATGAAAGCGGTGAAAAAAAATAATTCAACTCTAAGAACCGCAAATCTTACGAAAATTCACCGCTAAAAATTAATTTATTTTTTTTTCGGGGAATTATCGTAAGATTTGCGGTTTTTAGCGGCGAAATTTTTATTTTCACCGCATCCCGTTGTTAGCGGTGAAATTTTTTTCTCACCACTTAAGCGGTGAAAATAAAAAATTCATCGCTAAAAACCGAAATCTTACAAATTTTCAATGAATTGCTTTTCATAACGTTTATTAAATCTGAATTAAATTCACAAAAAATATCTATACAGTAAGTGGCAGATAGTGCAGAGGAATAAGAAGTTGTTGACATGCAGGAGATGAGACGTTCGAACCCGTGTAAGGCAGTTTCTTTTTTGTAAAAAATCCGGTGATTGCAGTGAAAAAAAAATTCATCGCTGAAAATTGCAAATCTTACAAAAATTCACCGTTTTCACCGCATTCATCGCAAAAATATGGGGGCGCTTTGCGGTGAAGTTTTTTTCACCGCTATTCACCGCAACTACATTATTTTTGAACCAAACCTCGACCCGGGTCTCAGATGCGTTAAAAATTCGGCTATTAATGTTTACGTCATGTTTTCATTTTGTTTCTGTACTCCACCGGCGCGTTCGAGGCGGAAGTTTGAAATAGTAATGAGTAGATAGTTGGTGTTGATTCTTTTGTTATACTTGTTTTACCCTCGGTGTCTTGAAGTAGTTAGTAGTAGCTGGCAGACAGTTGTTGTTGATTTTGTTGATATACTTGTTTGAGGTTCGTTTTTTTGAACTAGTTAGTAGTAGTTAGTAGACAGTTGTTGTTGATTCTGTTATTATACTTGTTTGAGATTCGTTGCCTTGCCCACGAGTTCCTCAAAATTATACTGAAGAAAAAGTCAAAAAGTCATCAAGACGTGGCAGGTAGTTGCCTCCTTCGTACACTAAATCTTTTAAAAAGTCAAAAGTGAGTTATGTGTATCTTTGAAAAAAATTGTTATCGTTAGGTAATCTTTTGTTTTGTGATTTTATGCCAAATTTTGTAAGGCTAATTTTGCCGTTAATCAATTTTTGACTGGTGGAATTGGGTTTCCCCCACTATCATTATCCACTTCAGTGGTTTTGTCTTACCTCTGATTTCGTATTGCATCGTAAATGGGTTGTATTATTTGTAAATATAATTGAAGTTGAATTTTTTACAACAAGGAGCAGTTTCTGAAAGCTCATTGTCTGCAAATTTTTAATTTGTTGTTTCATTTTGAAAAAAAAGAAGGTCATCAGAAACGTGAAAAATTCATTGTAGAGGGCATGTTTTAGCAGCCTATATATTTTCTCTTATGCTTTTAAAGCCTTACATTACCGAGTCAGGCATTTCTGCTGACATTAATTACTTGATTCCATTCTTTTCCTGAATCTAGGCAGTATACAATCCCTGTAGAAAGGCCAATGTTCATGAATCTGAATTTCTGCGAACTTGGCTAACTCTTTTAGCGAATCAGAGTAATGGGATTTCACAGTCTCATTGTGTAATGCTGTTGGTTCTGTAAGAGTCATTGAACGTTCCTTAAATATTTCTTTTGTTTTTTTCTAATTCTTGTATTATCTATTAAACAACTAAATTAGCCGGGTTGTCTTTTGATTTGTAATCTTTATATACTGAGTCATCCAGTTCTACACAGTTTACAACCTCTTGTATTTCAGTAAATAGTTGTTTCGCGGGCTTATCTTCTGTATATATGACCTGTCGGTTTAGTTTTTGCCATATTTGAAATAGCCGATTACTTTTTTTATTTAGCGCCACAAAAACCTGCAAGTCCCACTGCGGTTAAAATTTTTATCTGTTTTATTCATTGGTTTTTCTCGTTCCACCATGTATTTTTGCTATGACAGGATAGGAACCGTTACAAAAGTCTGTTTTATCCTCATTATGTAGGACAAAATAAGATACTGGTTTTAGATGCCAAGTATCTTTACGAATTGTTCTGGCTCATTTTCTTCCTTCTCTACTGGAACGTGTCTAATCTTGCTCTCAGTGTATATTGTTTTTAAATTCTGAAATTCAGTTAAGATGAATTAATATTTTAAGATTCTATGCGAGGATTGTTCTCGTTTTGATCAGAGAAACAGTATTGGCTTATGACTCCGAAACAGATATATATGGAAAAAAGAGCTTCTTGGGTGAAATTCATACAGTTGTAACTCGCATATTATTTCACCTAGTTCTCTATGTTATGGAGAAACTTTCTGTTGAGTTTTGCCAATTATTTTATCATCTGCTGACACCATTTTTTTCTATCTGCGAATTTTTGTATGAGTATGCAACCAGTGCCTAAAATAGAAAAGTCATTTGTGTATATGGAATAGATAATTCGGCATTAGTATAGTTAATGATATATTGCATGCCAAAGTATTACGTATGATTTGCCAAATCGTGTTGAATAATTTCTCGTGTTTTTCTTACTATTTGTAAATTACGTCGCTCTTGCTAAGTTATACAAGAGCTCAGCGTCTAAAGAAAAAATTGTAACGTAATTTGAATAGAAACCAATGGCCCATAGTCCGCTTAGAAAGTCATTTTTGACACAGTTTTTTGTAGATCGTCAAAACATGATAAAATAAGCACAAAAGTTTTTACCGAGATAGCTTGTTTAGGAAATTTCATTTTTGTAAAAAGAACTTTTTTTATCCAGTGTTATGTTTAGTTTGGCCTTCTAATCAAGACATAATTTTTTTTGATAGTTTAAAGCATTTTTTCTTTTTGATGGTAGTAATGTGTTTTTGAGATATATAATAACCTTTTTTGCCTTTAATTAACTTGCCGAATGAGTATCGCATTAACTTATTAAGACATCTAGGAAATTGTTTGATCCATGGACGCCTCCTGGAGATATTTATTGCCTTCCTAGTATAATAAGTCCTGTTTATTTTTTGGTATCGGCTGTTAGTTAAAAATGATGCCGCGCACATGATTGATCACTAATCATAAAGTAAAGATCATTAACACGAGTTACTAGTACTTGTAATTGTTCTAAAGTCCAGCTCAAATCATTAGTGTCAATAATAGGCGTTTAATAGCGAGGATCTATAAAATGTATTCAAAATCTATTAGTGCAATCTTTCTTAGGAAGAGTTTTCATAAGCTTAACCATAGAACTATTCAAGTCGTGATTCTTGTCAAGATATCCTATATTTCCCGCTGATTTAATTTTGTATTTTAGTTACTTGAGTTGATGTTATTACTTATGTTATTTGTATATTAGTTACATGAGTTATTTTATTGAGCCTTTTTTATTTTGGCGGTCCTTATAAGAGCTACATTGCATTTCTATAATTAACGAATAATGACATATTTTGATAACACCTATGTAAATCTAATTATTATGTTTGAAAGCTGAAGTTACCTGTTCTCAGTTAGATCATTCTGAGTAAAATGAACTTTTGTAAAGCTCTGGTCTAATGAACTTATTATTTTTTTCTCTGTCGATAATAGCGGTCAAATTAGATTTAATTCCTTCACTTGATAGGCTACAATAGATGATAAAAAATTTCTCTTGATATTTTTTCTGGCTTTTTCGCCCTTAGAGAAAACAAATATAAATAATCCTGATTTTCACTATTTTTGTACTATTTTATCAGCTCAAAGTCCCTTGATTTAGGCAACACTTTGGTCCGTGAGGCAAGGGTTTTTTAGGTTCTTTAATGGGTTTAGTTGATTAACAATGACGTATGCGTTTATTTTGTTCCTGTAAGTTTAAAATGTTTCTAAACTCCTCGTAGTAGTAATTTTTATAATCGCGAATTGTCATATTTTGTCATAGCATGGCATCTTATGCCTAATATAAGTGGTTTTAGCAAAAAAACTGAGCTTTTTTAATTTTAATTGTCAGGAGGTGGGATTGTATTGTTCTCTAAATTTACAACTACTGATATTTAGTTGACTGTACTTATATTGAAAATGCTGTAATTTTTGATTGCGTACGTTTCCGAACCTAGTTTCTGTATAAATTTGTACAATTTTTTTTAAAATCCAGCCTTTCTTTTGATCAGGGAAGCAATTAATATTTTATCTAAAACTAATTGATTCAAATGGTTTGTATTATAGCTGCATATTGCGACAATATTGAAAAGTCGTCAAAAAAATTATCTAATTAACTCTTTTTTGATTTGGTAGATTTAGTTATATCATTTTTGTTTGTGTTTAGCATAAAAAAATATCGAGTTCATCGTATTTGTTGATAAATTAAAGTTTGAAATCGTCAAAATCAAGAGAACTGCATTTTTATATTTGCCCAATATGACATATATAGTAAGTCCGATTATTCCTCTAAATAATGTGATTTGATCAACTTTGGTTTTGAATAAAAGGGAAAACTGTTTTGCTTCTTAGTGCAAATAGTTTTCACAAACCGCATTTCAGCTTTGCTTGATCTTCTTCGTGGCACAAAAAATACATTTGAAAAACATTGCTTGATATGTGCACTTATGCTTGTAGAGGGGTGTAACTTTAGTTGGAAAATGTAGAACTTGACGTATTATAATCGAATTTGTTTTTGATACCTTAAGGTTTTTTTCGTTGTTCAACGAGCTGTAACGCAGTACTCCTCTGTTATTACTTACTAAGTCATCTGTAGGAATATCAAAGTAGAAAACGTACAGAAAAGCATGATAAAATTCACACCTAATTAAATAGATGATCTCTCCTCAGTTACCCATACTCTATGATTTGTTTACATGTATCGAAATGTGATTTTTAAAATGTACAACCTTTCATACGTATCTCAAAGCCCTTGTAAATCCTTGTTCTCTTGCCTGAGGTTTTGATATTATATATTAAGATCTAGTAAGTTGAGTTCAAGAAATTTTGTATAATTAATAAAAGCGCAAACTGAAGCAGGTTCTATCATGACATCACTTTCCAAGCTACAGCGATTTTTTCTACGGCAGCAGGGTGCTGTAATTTCAGAAATATACGAGCCTTGGGTTTACTATAATGCTTTTAATTTTTTTGGAGATCTTATCAGTTTAACAGAAACAAATCCGAGATGGCATTATTTAACACTATTCTCTGCTCATTAGCTCATTATATCCAAAGAAATTTGTTTTCACTCTACTACGAGTTTAATGATGCTCCGTCTCTTGTTGCAAATTAGACCTTATGCAACAACTGGTGTGATTTCTAATGAGATTATTGCTTTTATCGCTCATAAAATTGACTAGTTGTACATTCAAATTATTGGTTTAATCGTGGAAATCTTTGGATGTATTATCGATTTTGCTTAAACCAAATGAGAAATACTTAAGACTACTTCCCGAATTGTAAGTGTTTAGTTTTCATAAAAGGAGTTTGGTATCGGATTTTTAATGTTTTATCTTTTTTGCTGGCTTTGTATAAGTGTTGTTATTTCAAACTCAGCATTTCTACTTTATACTAAATGAAGGATTATTTGGTTTCTCTTCTAATAATTCTTCCCAATATGGAATATTTTAAAATATACGAGTGTTATCTGCTCGTTCGTTTACATTTGGGTTCCGAGAAAGTTATTGGTTCCTGTAAGGCACTGAAATCATTGCTCTTTCTTGAACTTGTAATTTTCTCAATCAGGCTTTCTAAAGACGTCATTTTATCTTCTAAAGACGTCATTTTATGCAATCTTCTACTAATAAAATCAGTTTAGATTTGATCTATTTTTCTTGATAAAATTAGTACTTCTAGTGCGCGCGCATTTTTAGTAACTTTAGTTAAATCCTTCGGCAAACTACTTTCGACAATTTTACAATTTTTTTAAAATAAATCTTTGTTTTTTTAGTTTGCCTTTGTGTTGCGAAGTATTCTTTAATTCTAATATGTGCTTAAACTTATCAGGACCGTCAGCAAATCTAATAATAAATTCTTTTTCCATATCATTTAAGATATTAATTTTATCAATAAAATTAAACCATTTTAAGACAGTATCAGATAAACGAATTCGAATTGATCCTTGTCCGTTTTCAGTATTTTTTTCCTCAGCGACAATAGAACTACTCATAGTGAAAGTTTTACTTTTTGATCAACTAAGTTGCAATACTCCAGTGATTTTTGATTCGTATCATTGCCCGAAAATTTTGATAGAGATACTATAATGAACAAAAATGGAGCATCAGCACTTCTAAATTGATTAGTTTGAGCGTTGCCACGTGCAATTTGTAAATTTAGTTATTTTTTGGGAAGAACCCATAACAATTTTAGATAGTCTTACGACATTATTATACTGCTGATAAACAAAATTATTATTATTCAAATTTATTGTTTTTAAAAAGGAAATTAGAAAATTGCTGCTTCTTCTTTTAGCCACTTTTTCACCTATCTGATTTTAGAACTAGTTGACGCACTCTAAACAAAACTTTTAAAGTTTTCAATTTTTTTCTCATATTTTAGGGTATGCTGTAAAATGATCAAGATAAGAGTTTTCCAAATCGATTTATCTAAATCCGGAAATAAGCTTGAGACCGCTTGATTTATTCTTCTAATTTTTACCTCGTATTAATTATTTATAATATAGAACTAAAGAGCCTCTTCCCAGTAGAGCCTCACTGGTGTTATCAATTTATACTCTCCCTCTGGTTGGGAGTGTACAATGCTTACAAGTTCTGATGAATAACGAAAATTTGGAGTAAATAACTTAATTATTAAAACGATCTGAAGATTTCAAAATAAAGAAATATTTAACTATAACCGATATCATTTAAACGCAGAACACATATTTGCATCACTAGAAGTTAGATGTTTGAGGTTTAAATTGAAAAAAAAAGAACTGAATCGCATTAGATTAAAGAGAAAACTCGGAGGACACAAAAGCGCTTCCAACTTTGTTGGCAAAAGAATGTGGGGTAATGTTTAAGTTTTGTAAAAGTAGGATTAAAGATCCTATTGTGGTAAGATACCTCCTTTTCATTTTCTGGGAGAAAATTTCCCACTCTCATATGGGGATAAAATTTTCCACATTGAAAAATTTGTTGAGTGCTTTTAGATTATAATTTTTCTGTGATGAAGTTTAGAAACGTGTTTTTTAGGTCAAAGAAACGAAAGCTGTTGTTATATTAAACTTTTAAAATTATTATTTGGAAAATGCATCGTTTATATTAATTCAAGACATGATAAAGTCAATTTTTTTTACGAATGGACAGAAAATTTGTTTAAGAAAAACAAAATGCGTGACTAAGGAACTTCCGAAGCTCATGGTTCATGTTGTTTAAGAACTAGTTGAAAATTTGTTTGGAGGGTGAGGTACACCCGGGTTGTTGATCATACAAAATTCTTAGTATTCACACGCTAGGTCGTATATGCTTCCTAGTAATCATACAAGGTCATATATGATTTGTATGAATTCTTAGTAGTCATACATCGGTCATACAAAATATCAAATTTAACACTAAAATGATTATTTCATTGCACCCTAAAAAACTGATACCAAAAAAAACTTGATCAATGGAGCCATTCTTTAAAGAACAATTTATTTTTTTTGTAATCATTCTAGGTCATATATGATTTGTATGATTTCTTAGTAGTTATACAAGGATCACACAAAAAATTTTTAATGGCGCAACGCAATCGTAAAGTTAATAGAGCTTTCATAAAGAACAAGAAACCATAATTGGCGTTAGCAAACGTTAGCGAAGCAAAATTGGACAATTCTTACTAACATGTTGAGAACGACAAAAGTTGTTTTCAGATAATAACCCCCCGGGACTCCATACAAGGATCGTACTAGCAAATACGTTATGATTTGTATGACATCATATATGATCCTTGTATGACTACTAGGAAGTGCTGTCCCGTGGGTAACAAAAAATTTAAAAGATCATCAGTATTTGAGTTGTCCTCTTCCGAAGCAGCCCATTGTTTCCAAACATTTTCCACTGATCAAACAGCGCTCCATAGTGTAATGGCATAATTGCTGGGTCTGCAAAAAGAGGGGGGAGGGTTTGAGCCCTGCACAGGAAAGATGTATAGGACCTCTAGGCCCTCCAAAAGTATATAGCATTTGGATTGGTAAGTTTGGTGTAGGTAAGTTATGTTTTGGCTTGTTCTTTCCTCTTTGGTGTAGTACGCGCCCTAGGAAGTGCGATTCTCCCTTTCAAAGTTTTTATGGAAGGAATGATCCAACTAAATTTTCAAGAAATGCATAATTACTTCGGTTGTTCATTGCATTTGGAATGTTCGTTGCAGGGTTGAAGTGCTCCACATGGTAACAAGTTTTCAAATGGTTAGGCAGGTGTAAAGCTTCTATGCCAGCTCTTGTTGGTTTTTTCTTTTAGTTTTCTTTGCTTAGTACGCGCATTAGGAATTTTATTTCTCTCCCCTGGAAAAGGTGAGACGAAGTTTAATTGAACGCCTTATTTTCATTTATTTCCGTAATTACTTTTTATCCTAACACTTTTTCAGTTATCATTTGCTGGTATACTTTCTTTGTACTTTTTTATGTGTATCTCAATTTCTTTTTAATATCTATATATAGTTTTCCCTCAGCTCCTTGTTCATTAGTGTGAACAATTTTATTGTCGCACATGACTTACTTCATTGTCAAAATGATTTTTCACCACCATCCATTTTACTTTTGCTTGCTTCAAATTGACACTGAAGATGTCGTAACTACTAACCTAACGTTTTGTGATATTGTAACACTTGCTTTGTTTACTTTGTTACCTTCTCACTGCTGATAGAATTTTAGTGGTCAATGAAAAGACAAACGTTTCTTTTCCATGGAATCAAAAACTATGATTTCAGTCATCTAAAAATTTTCAATTTTTCAATTAATTGACTCGCTGAGGCCTAAATTAAACAGAAAAACCTTTTACCTATGACGTTAAGAAGTCTTCTTTAAATTTTTTGACTGCTTAGAATATGAAGTTTATCATGCTGTTTTTAGCCTCTGAAGGTTTTTATTTAGTAAATCCCTATAGATGTTGATCATTTGATTCCATGAATTAACGTTCTTTTCAAATTTTAAACAGAGTTAGAGTTTTACATTCATTTTAAACTTTAGATACAAAAATTCAAAAAAAAATCAAAAATAATTCTTTACTTTGGGTATCGTTAGTAGAAATTGTCAATTTTGGTGAATAAAAGGAAGTTTACGCCCCGATAGATAGTAATTTAGTTTTAAAAAATAGGTGGGACCCTGAGCGTATGGTGAAAGGTTCATAATAAGGATCAAAGGAAAACATTAAAATGATTTCAGAGACATAAAATGATTTAAGAGACATAAAGACAAAAATTTAATTGAACGCCTTAATTCAATTCACTTTCGTAATTACCATTTATCCTAACACATTTTCAGTTAACGTCTGCTGGTTTATTTGCACTTTTTTGTGCGCATCTCAATTTTTTTATCTATATATTTTTTCCCTTAGCTCTCGGTTCATTAAGGTGAAAAATTTTATTGTCGCTCACTTCATTGTCAAAACGAATTTTCACCATTATCCATTTTAATTTTGCTTGCTTCAAATTATCACCAAAGATTTGACACTTCTAACCTACCGTTGTGTGATTTTGTAACATTTGCTGTGCTTACTTTGCTACCTTCTCACTGCTGATAGAATTTTAGTGGTCAATGAAAAGACAAACGTTTCTTTCCCGTGGAATCAAGAACTATGATTTCAGTCATCTGAAAATTTTCACTTTTTCAATTATTGAACTCTCTGAGGCCTAAATTAAACAGGAAAAACTTTTTACATATTTCTTTAAGAAGTCCTCTTTTAATTTTTCGATTGATTAGAATATGCCATATATCATGATGTTTATAGCCACCGAAAATTTTTGTTTAGTAAACTTCTATAGATGCTGATTAATTGAATTCATGAATTAACGTTCTTTTCAATTTTAATCAACAGAATTAGAGTTTTATATTTATTTTTTTAGATACAAAAATCCGAAAAGCATTCAAAAATATTTATTTTTGGGCATCGTCTCTAGAAATTGTCAACTTTCGTGAACAAAATACGCCCTAGTAGATAGTAATTTAGTTTAAAAAAATAGGTGGGACCCTGAGCGTATGGTAAAAGATTCCTAATAAGGAGCAAAGGAAAACATTAAAATGATTTCAGAGACATAAAGTATCCAGTTAAACCACGCATGGCCAACACTTAACTGAGAATTAGTTAGAAAAAAAAATCTAGCCAATTTTTTGTGGAAAATGTTCTCTAAAGGGAAAAAAATTGAGGTGGTGTAATTGTCTTACACATACACATACTGAGTGTAAATTATTAATGTTAAAATATTAATATAAGGAAATGAAAAATTTGCACTCGCGAATTATAAATTGTTTTCAAATAGGTTCTGAGCATTACGAAAAAAATTAAACAAGCAACGTTAAAACAGAACTCAATTGCTTGGTTTTCAAAATGTCCTGAAGAATTTGCGGGTAGATCAGTAAAATAGTGTAGCGATATCTTCTTTATTGACAAAATAGTTGCTCCGACCCACTTTAGTGGGGGAAGAACTATGTACTCAAATGTTTTTTTTGTCCAGACAATTTTGGCCGATCGATACAATTATCGCAGAGAGTTGTGAGTGGTATCATCAGAAAGCCCGACCAGCGTAAAATATGGAATTAAAAAGATTTTTTCAATTTTCGCTTTTTATAGGGAGTTATCGAGGTTTATTTCTTTTGTGAATACTAGACAAAATTGAACTGTTTTTATTCACGTTTTCGGTATCTTTGACCATATTTTCGTTAACTTTGCTAAAATATGTTACAATTGATTACCGAAGTGTTTATCGGTTTTATCTCTAAAGATAGAAGAGAGTTGCCGAATTGATCGATCCGAGTTTTTTGACTGAAATTTATGCAAAACTTTTCATAATTCAGACTTTTTTTTGTCAAAAATGGGACCAGAGTTACATTTTTAGCCCACTTAGTTTAAATGTTGTGGAATTAGACACCTTAAAACTGCTGCCATATTCTTCTTAAGCTTGAAAAAGTTCTAGTTGTACTCCAGCTGACTTCTGAAATTATACTTTTGTAAGTCTTCTGCAAACTTAAACTCGATACTTGTACAAAATGCCTTGTTTATTTTTAACAAATTGAAAAATTTTTATTTAAAAATTGATCCAACTCTCAGAACGATTGAGTGTTTTGTTAGACGCGCAGCAAAATTCGGGCTGATCTTGATCTCACCAAGGATCTCTAGACCAAGATAAAAATATTACTAGATCTTAATGGGGCGCGACCTTTTTTTCAAAATATTTCCACTATGTAAATGTTTTTTATGTAATATACTGACAAGAATTTCAAATCAGAGCTCAATTAATGACAGAAGCTGTTTACAATAAACGAGGCCCTACAAGATTGTTTTATGATTTCAGGGTTAAGCTCACGGTTTTTATGGCTCTGACCAATTGTTTTCATAAAAATTTTAAATTTTATTGAATTCATGAGTTTTCTTTTCATTTGTTAAATTTTTTGTAGCCCAATGTCCCCAATCAAAGATCCAATTAGGTTTCTAGAAAGTATAAATGAACCTAGACATTTCTTTCAGTTGTTATCTAAGGTCTGTTATGACTTTGCATATATTTGTTTCAGAAAAAAAACTGGTTAGGTTTTGAACTTTGCCACTATTTTATCTTATTTCTCCCAACTTCGGGCGCAGTCGCTGTAAGAACAGGCGGAAATCAAGTTCCTGTGAGCAATAAATTAAAGCCGGTAATAGTTTTATTTTCAACTAATGGTCTCTTTGTTTTTTAATTTCTTAAATTTTGAGCATAATTGCATATTTTATTAGTTCATTTTGTTTACTTGTCAAATTATGTTATTATTGACAAGTCCGATAGAAGGCAAGCCAAATAGGGAAAATGCACAACGTTAGAACAAGGAGTATTTTGATAACAACAGATCCCAATTGCTTCCCCAGTGCCTATTACTTAACCTAAGTTAAAGATAAAGTTATAGATCTTATCTTATAGCTGTTTGTTTTAACGAATTTCAAATTAAATTAAAGAAAAAATAAATCTCTCCCTTTTGCTTTTTTTTCATCACCATGTAACTCTTTGTTAATCTTTGTGACTGATTGCTTCGACTTTTCAGTTTCGTAAAAACTTTTCGAGATTTCTATACTGTTCAATTTTTTGGTTTCTTTTTGTTTTCAAGTCTACACTACTTTTTGTAGTCTTTTTAGAAGGAAGACTCGTTGATATTAAGATGAGGTGAAAGTGATGAATTACAGTTCCTACAGGTAACATCTTATAATTATTGTGCCATGAAGAGTATGATATCTGAAAAATGTTTGAAGTTTTGGCTTCTTTATGTATTTGTTGTGATTTGGTGAGTCGTGTTTTAGTCTCATTATTAGCAGGCTCAATTGGTATCTTGAGGTGTTGCAAATTAATTGATAAACTTTTGTTGAAATCTAAATTCTGTTACAACTTTTGAAAAAATTTGTTTTCAAAAACATATTTGAGTTTTCGGGATTCGTCATTTTTTAAATAGTTTGTCGATCGATTTGTAGCTCAGTATCTGTAAACAAAGGTCACAACCCGTTTCCAGTGAGCTATATTTTAATCATGATAACGCTTTAGCTTCAAACATTTGTTTCTCGGCTTTGTTTCCGCTGTTACTACGAGATTTTTAAAAATGTTTGAGATTTTATATATTCGTAAATTTTAAAGAATTTTTGTATTCCTTTTATTTTATAACAAAAATCCTAAGTTCCACTGGCTTTAAAATCTTGCGCAATTAAAGACATGATAATGACTTGTCTCAATAGCTTCTAATGGAGACATAAATGAACACCCTAATGAATTCAGTTGATATCTAATGACATTAATAACTGTGAAATTATTTGTTTTCAAAAATAAAAAATTATTTTTTCTTGAACTTCGCACCTTTTTGCTCTCTTCGTCCACCTATTAGCCAGTCGCATTGAGGATAGGTCCCATATCTTTTCTAATGAAGTATAGGTTAAATTGTTTTGTTTAGGTTTTATCTGATGCGAGTTTGATTTTGGTATGATTTTTTTATATGGACATCAAGTTTCGGTCAAAAATAATGTTTGTTGTTTGGTTTTTATTATTGTCTTTTCTAGTAGTCCTTCCATCGGCCCTCTAGCGTGGCATTGTTGTATTCCATTGGTTGTTTATTGAACGATATATATGTTTTTAAAAGTTTCTCTCCATTTCGTCGTCATTTGGTAGCCAATTAAGTCAAGAATGGGGATGAGCTGGGTCGGAACATTATGTGCGTACGCACATTACCGAGCCTCCTTGTTATTTCTAAAATCAATAGAATTTCACTGAGCTCTAACGAAATTTGGAGACCAAACTGGCTCATTTTGACACTCTCCTATTCTAATTCCAACTCTGTTACACCATTCCCTTTAGGATTTCTTCAGAAATTTGAAGCCTAAATCTTAAGAGCATTCATTCGATTTCTCTTACTTTCTAAGTTTCTTTTACTTTCCAAAAATCAATCAATAGTTGACAAAAAGTGGTCTCAATGTATGTGTTCTCGAGTTGTTGACGGAAAACTGAAACGGAAAAGTTGGAAACATGAACCTGAAAAACTTTAAATTATTGCATAGCCTATTTTTACTGAGACGGGTTGTTAAATTTGTCGGACAAATCTTAAGTGTTGTTGCAAACGTTTTTCCTTAAAGTTTAACGATAATTAATTTTGAAGAGGCGCCAGCTAATATTGTTTTCAACATGCTATTTAAAGAAATACAGAGCCCAGAAATATATTTTACCTATATTAATCATCAACCTATATTAATCATCATATTTTACCTATATTAATCATCAACAGAACAAAGAATCAGCAACTTAAAAATTTTTTAAATTGCGCATACTCCCCCATTTTATCTCCTGGGCTAAGTGGCTGTTTGAACACACAACTCATCTCATTTACAATGAATAAACAAACACAAATCGGGGGCTATTTTTTCTGACGTGGGCTTTTACGGGAGAACACCGATATTACTCCCGAATTTAGAGTCATCCAAGATCATTTTACGTCCTATGTTTTCAACTCACTCGTTTGATTGTCTTTTTATTGTTTATTTATGCACTTGAAATTTCTGTTTGGAAATGCCAATTGCTGTTGATTTTTCCCAGAAAAAGTACTTACAGTAAAGCTAAGCGTGATGTCTGATAAGTATAATCTGCTAAATCTTACACTTGTCCGACGTTTGCATGGAAATAGAAAAGATCAGGGTAACATAACTAAAAAATAAACCAAGACACATCTAAAGGTGTCAATTATTAAATTTAATAGCTCACAAAACGAATTGACTTAAAATTACAACATTAACCAAGAATTATCAATAATATTGGAGAATTTGTTCCCCATATTTTGCTTAAAGACAATTGAACAGACGCAAGCTCGGTATACAAAGAAATCATTTCTTGGCAAATAGTTGTTTTTGCAACTATGATCCCGTTTTGCCAATATTTCGTCAATGCAATTTTCTTGTGTTCCTGTTTTTAATTTATAAATCATTAAAGTTCCATGCCGATAAAGCATTATAGTAGCATAGCTATTTTCCCTAAAAAATGTAACTAAATTTCGTGTTGTTAAAGCGTTCAATTGGAAGATAGAGTGGAGCGCAGACGTGGAACTTTGCAGACTTAACAAAAGGAACTGCACATATTTAGCTTTTGTTACCACTCAACTTAGACTTCAGGGTTTCTGTCACGAACATTGGAATTAGTTTGTGGACCATCAAGAAGTGAAAAGGAATTAATTTAATAAAGAAATTAAAAATATCAGATTATGGAATTGAGGACTAAATTATGAGAACTAATGGCAAGCTCCAACAATTTTCAAAATTTTAAACATTTGCAGCAACTGCGGATAAAAAAAACAAACGCAGACCAACAAAAGGTTTATCATTTCTCAAAAATTCTTCGGTATATCATTCATTTCTTGGAAAACTAGTAGCGCAATTTGTTAAACCGATAGTTAGGCTATTTCAGATGTTCTGCAGAAGGCAGTTCTCAAGTACTAGTTGTGATAGAACTTCGATCAAACTATAGTCTTAAACTTAGTTAGAATTATTAGAAACAAAGTTTAACTTACCAGATTAAAAAGCCAAGGGCAAATTGATTCTAGTCACAAAGTTGAAATAACTGAATCAACAAGAAATGGTGCTTAAAATCAATATACGCTTCAAACTGATGAAAATAGATAACTACTATTAGTGTGAAATGATATGATTTAGAATCTTCCCAGCATGTATTGATTGATTATGATACCACCGAAAATGAGAAAGATTCCTTAGAAAAGTGTAAAAGCATACAATCTATGGCATCGTTTGCTGCTGCTTCTAGGGAAATTGCAGAAGCAAACCACATTGGTTAACCCTTGCGACCCCCACTATCAACCATAATGTTCAGATTAGTTTTGTATATTGACTTTATTGCAATGATAATGGGCATATACAGCCGATTTATGAGCCTTTTTCTTCCCCAAAATCGAATTTCCACCTTTATTTTCATCTCCGAAATCAATTCTCTATACTGATCTAATAATGGGAGCTCTCCTGTGAGATAACATTATTGTAGTTCTCTTATTTTTGAGAAATTAAAACATTTAATTAGTTAAAAATGCTTTTCATCCCGCACATGGGAATATTTCAATTCATTGCGTTCCTAATTATTGAGATATCTCAATTCTTCTACATAGTTAAAAAGTTCTTCCTCCTTTTTCTAGAACTTTAAATTCAAAAATATTTTGTTGTTGACAGTAATAATAACTTTTTGCTCTGCAACGTTTCCTTTCACAACAATTTTGCCTGCTCAAACTACGATAAATCAACAGACCTTGATGCTGCTGACCTACAAAGGAAAGGCACAGACTTTCCAAACTGAGGCTTGAGATTTGTGACAATGATGCAAACAAAGGGTCTCTACAATTCACTATTTGGGACAGAGAAGCTACCCAAAGAGCCTGCACCACTAGCGAATGAGGCCAGCAACGATTTGAAGAAGTACAACAAGGTGCTGAAGAATGCCTATGAGAAGGAAGTTGCAGACATCAAGGAGAAAAGAAAAAATGTGTGCTGCCATCTGGCTTTGACTGTAGAGTCAACAACGCTCATTCGGATGTGGCATGGCTCTGTGGGAGATGACGACAACGAAGATGGAGCAAAAGCTTGCAGTTTTTTGCAAGAAAGATTTCAGCGTGTGCAAACACCGACAGTGGTGATTTTGATGGAACAGGTTGCGTGATTACAGCTCCAGGATTTTGAGGATTTTCTCGGCTTATTCATCAGAGGACAAGAGTTGCTCACAAGGCTGCAAGAAGCAGGGTAAGTAGTCTCAGAGACCCTCTTAAACGCCTTGTTTCTTGGAGTTTTGCCAATGACGCCTGAAATTTTGATAAACAGAAAAAATTCAACCCGGCTACGACTTTAGTTTAGGAAGAGGCTGCAACAACTACATGACAGCACAGTACAGAGACACAGGTGACAAAGTGGTTCAGTGGCACTGGTCATGAAGCGTGAGTTCAAGAATGGACCAAAGAGAGGAAACTGCTTTGTTTTTGGGTTACCTGGACACTTTGCCAAGACTGCAGGAGGAACGATACAGTACAATGTAGCAATTAAGATGCCAGGGGCATGCAAGAGTCAAAGAGATGGCGACAAACATGAGTAAGTGATAAGTAGTCCAACGTTGGCTTCACCAGATGAGGAGTACTGGGCAGCTCTTACCCAATGGAAGACAGCAGAAATCACAGTGGACAGTGGTTGTGCAGATCACATACTGATAAACGTCAGTTGTTCTTGCACTTTGTGCCCATTCTATTAGTGATCAGAGATCCGAATGGAAAGGCTGCTGGAGTGTTGGGCAGAGGCTGTGTGAAGATCAGCATACCTTCAAACAAAGAGGAATTTTAATGCAAACTCAAGAATGCTTCGTGCGTGCTTGACTATTCGTCAAACCTTCCATCTTTCTCAAGATACATGGAATGGGAGCACAACATCACCTTCGAGAAAAAAAGGTTCTAGAAACTTCGTAAGGCAGCTCGGGTGAAGTGAACACAAGAAAATGTTTTGTTTTACTTACCCTGCAGCGTTCTAGAATTCAAGATGTGTTCCTATGAAATTAAAATTGACTGTGCAAGGAAATGGCACGGACAATTGGGTCATTTGAAGTAGGCGGAAATGATCAGTTATTCACAAGAGACAGAGGGGGAAGTCGATGATAATTGCAAGGTGGGCGAATTGGCCAAGAACACAAAGTCTCCAGTGCCAAGAGTGGTAGAGAACAAAGCAAAACAGTAGATGGAGAGGTTGTTTACAGACGTGATGAGAACTTTCAGAGTGGAGTCATTATACGAATTTAGAATTGACATTGCGTTTGCACACCAGTATACGAAGGTTGTGTTTGTGGACTTGATTAGGACACAGAGTGAAAAACTGGCCAGCCTGAAGAAATTTGTTATGAGTGCGAGGACGCCGAAGAAGTTGAGGCAATGCATTGCAAAGGAGTTCTCCCAGAGCAGTTCAAGATATACCGTGTAGATCCAGGCATTCTATAAGACAAAAAATACCAGACGCCACAACATATTGGGTTAGCTGAGATGTGCTACAGGAAACTGTTGCAGATAGCATGATGCTTGCTCATTGACTCAAGACTTCACAATACGACTCGGAGAGGAGCTATTTTTCAGGCAACAAGCATCAGAAACTTGGTTTTTGAGACGATGAGAAGAAAAATGCCCGGCGAGCTGATGCAGGGTATAAAATCTGAGCTTCATATAAGTAAATTATCATTTTTGTTGCACAGTGTTCATAAGGAAGAGGGACAAAAACGTTAGCAAACATGAACTGGAAGGAAAGTTTAATGGTTACATTGAAAGAGACAACGGATAACTTTCTGGAGTACGTACCCAACAGACGCAAGGTGGTGGCAGTTTTAGATGTGATCATCACAAAGTCCGAAATTGGCTCATTCGCTGACTACACAGAGACGTATGATCTACTAGTTGAGGATTCACGGCAACTGGGGATCTGATAAACAATTGAGAGTCATCAAGAAAATGGCAACAAAGAGAAATAGGGCACACCTACTGCAATAAATAAATGACTTGACGCAGATGGCGTGAAAACTTGAGGGATGACATTGAAAAACAGTGACACGGAAGAATTCTCATAGTAAGAAACTGTTGGCATCAATGAAATTGCATTGTGGTACGCAAAAAGAGCAGAGCTCAGACCACGGACACGATCAAGGAATGTTCCGCATTTTTTATGGAGACGTCGGGACACATATTGGTGAGTGCAAGGCCATTCGACGCACCAGTTTGTTGTAAAGACGGTTTTCCGGCACACAACTTTGGAAACAAAATTGTATCTAGAACCACCACAGGTGTTTATAAAGCAAGGATAAAAAGGAGAGAAGTTATTATGTCAACTTAATAAATCAACTTATGGTTTGAGAGATGCGGCTTGGTATAGGGAGCTGGCAAAATTTTTACAGAAACAAGGGTTGAACAGAATTGGGAGTGATCATTGGCTGTTCGCGAGAGCAGAGACAGAGGGTCACAAATTCATCTTGCTCAAGGTTGACGAAACATTATAGCGTCAAGAAGCATGACACTGACTTCTGTTATCAGGAGGGCACTCGAGGCAAAACTCCACATGGAATACTGAGAGAGACTACACTGATTTCGGGTTCTAAGAATCAGGCGAGAAAAAGGCAAAGTCACACTCGACCAAAGACCTACATAGCAACAGTTTCTTAGCAGTTTCAAACGGATCAACAAACACCTTTAAAAACTCCAGCTGATGTGCAGTTGAAACTTCAGACAGCACAGAACTGAGAAAAAAAGATGCTGAAAGGATCTACAAAAATTAGTTGGATCATTTTTGTATCTCGCCAAACAGACGAGGCCAGACAACATGTCGCGAGTAAACATTCTGTCCAGACACATGAAGTCACCAGGCAATCAACACTGGCTATCGGGAAAACGACTTCAGTAATATTTTTAATGTTCAAAAGATTTAAAACTTACTTACATAAATGAGGCTAGTTTTGATTCAGTGGGGGAAAATGATGCAGACTGTTCTGTTAATGCGAACGACAGAAAACAAACGGATCATTACTTGAAAATGATTATTACTTGAAGCACTCAGGTGGGTGGCCAGTGGGCCACAGTTGCTCTTTCTTCATCAGAGGCAGAATATTAGAGAATGGCAGCAGCAGTTCAAAGAGTATTGTGTCTGAAACAACTTCTGGAGGAACGTCCAACAGAAAAATTCCATAGCAATTAGAGAGCACAAAGAGAGTTGTATCAAATTGTGCCAAATCCCAGTCATGCAGAAGAGGAGCCAGAACATTGAAACAAAATTTCACTTAATTAGGATCAATTTGGAAGATGAGACTATCTTCAGTAAATCCTCACCATATCATATCGAAGGTGGAAATATTTCGAACTGTTCTAATGGGAACAGACTCTACGCAATCAGTTCAAGTCTGAGTGGGGGGTTAAAATTTTGATCAAACTTTAGACTTAAATACAGTTATAATCATTAGGAAGGGAGTTTAACTTAACAGATTACATAAGACAAGGACAAATTGATTCAAGTCACAAAAATTATATGACTGAATCAACATTAAATGGTGCTTAGAATCAATATACGCTTCAAACTGATGAATGTAGATAACTTTTATTAGAGTGAGATGATTTTATGTAAAATCTCCCCAGCATGTTTTGACTGATTATGATACCACCAAAAGTGTAAAAGAAATTTTGGAAAATTATCGAGAAAAGCATAGTATCTATGATATCTCCTGCTACTGCTCTAGGAAATTTGCACAGGCAATCCATATTGTGCAACCCCTGCGACACCCACTATAAATCATGATGATAAGATTAGTTTTGTATATCGACTTTATCGCAATGATAATGGCTATATACAGCTAATTTTCTTAAACGTTCTTCCTCCCCAAAATGGAACTTTCATCTTTATCTAACAATCGGATCTCTCCCGTAAAGTATCATCTTTTTTCTCATTATTAAGAAATTAAAACATTTACTTAGTTAAAACTGCTTCTCATCCCGCATATGAGAATATTTCAATTCACTGCGTTCCTATTATATCTTATTTCTTCTACTTAATTAAGAAGTTTTTCTACTTATTAGAATATCTAAATTGTTCTACTTAGTTTAAAACGCAATAGTTAACGAGTACATCAGTTTTTTAAGTCAAAAAAATTATTTTTCTAAATTAAAATTGATTTGCTGTTGATAGTCATAATCATTTTGTGTTTTGCACCTCTTTTTTTCACAACAGTTTTGCCTGCTGAAACTAGGACGGATCAATAGAAATTAATGCTACTGATCTACAAATGAATTGCACGGACTTTCCAGTCTGAATCACGAGAATTGTGGGAATGATGCAGACAACAAGTCTCTGCATATCCTTATTTGCGACAGAGGAGCAACCTAATGAGCCTGCACCATTAGCCAATGTGGCAAGCAATGATGGGAAGAAGAACCACAGGGTGCTGAATAATGCATTTGAGAAGGAAGTTGACGCTGACATCAAGGGAAAACGAAACAATGTTTGGTGCCAATTGGCCCTGACTGTAGAGTCAACAACGCTCATGCTGATGAGACATGGCTGTGTGGGAGATGACGGCATCGAAGATGATGCAAAGGCCCTGAGTTTTTTTGCAAGAAAGATTTCAGAGAGTGGAGACGCCGACAGTGTTCTTTGTGGTGGAACAGCTTGCTTAACTACAGCTCGAGGGTTCTGAGGATTCTTTCAGCTTCTTCATCAGAGGACAAGAGTTGCTCAAAAGACTATACGTAGCAAAGGAAGAAGTCTCAGCGAACTTCTTCAACGCCTTGTTTCTCAATGGTCTGCCAATGGCGCCTGAAATTTTGCTATACAGGAAAACGTCAACCCCGGCAACGAACTTTACAAAGATTTTTGGAAAATTTTTTCTTCTACTTAGTTAAAAAACATTTTTTCCGCTTGCAAAAATCTATATGTAGTTTTCTTAAGTATTGTGTACATTAGTGACCATAGTAGTGACAAATCTTGGCCGATGATGCCGCCGTGGATAATGTCACCAGTTTCTATTATGTAAGAAAGTTTCCGTGAGTAGAGATTGTTGACGGTATGATCAAATTTCGAGAAAACTGAGCAAACTTCAGTTATATTGCATCAATTCTTGCAACCCTAGTCTTTATACTCGTAAATGAAAGAGAGATACACATGCCAGAAACTCTACTAGCAGTATTAAAGTACGAAAAAACATATAACACTCTTTTAAAGCGGCAAACAACCCAATTGCTTCGTAAAACGACAATTGAATTTTATTTTTTTTAAAAAAAAAACAATCTGTAGTCGGTTGTTTTGTAAGGTAAAAACATTTGAAGTAACGTACTATAATTACTCATATTTTAATCATTTTTTACCTATGTTTGCTTTAGCACTCATTGTTATCGTACATATTATTATCAGAAATGAACTTGATTGCGCCTTGGTGGTTTCTCATATAAGTTGCACTAAAGCTGTCCTTGTAGAAACAGACATAACTTCTTTGTCCATTAGCATAGTTTGCATTCTAATCCTTTTATTGTCTGATCAATAAGTTTTATCATTCTCCAGAAACATAAAACTATTGTCAAGTCAGCAATTGATTTTTGAATTTATTATGATTAATACTTAGTCTTTGCTTTTTTGATTAACATTCTTGTATGTTTTTGGAGTAATTGTTTCAGCCATTGTTATATAATGGCAGGCATTTTTTCCTATACACGCATGACTTCTTCGTGATATCGGTATCGTAAATATCATTCAAATTCTACATGTTCCATCAACACTTCGATATGAAAGTTAGTTCTTTAACAGCACATATGAGGTTCTCAGTTTAGTTTGAGTATATTAAATACAAGAGCTTACCGGTTTGAGACGGATGCGCACAATAATAAATTGAATTATTTGCTCAACAAGCTGTTCTGTGTAAAACTTTGCTTCACAGCTCTTTTTTCTAAAAAAATAATCTTCAATTTTTGCGTTGGACGAGTTGAAAAACGGTGAGTTACAGTTTTGTAACAATGGCCGAATTTTGATGCATATCATGACAAATTAGTTAGACAGTCAATAACTTGATCATTTTACAAACACAAGCAGCAATATAACAAGACTGGCTGATTCGTCTGGTGAATGAGTGACGCTAATACTCTAATTAATATTATTTAATTGTTACTAATTAATGTTGAAACCAGTTTATGATTTCGTTACCACCTATTTTCTACCCGAACTAATACCGCAAATAACAAAGGTCGATCCCAAACCACAACAGGATCCTTATGCTTAATTGTAGTAATACACAAAAAATGTCACAAGACATACAGCCGTGGCTCCCGATAAATATGCAGATATTACCCGGGTCGATGTTTGGTCAAAAAATATTGTAAGATTAGCGGTGAATAGCGGTGAAAAAAACTTTATTTCGCCGCAAAGCGCCCGCATCTTTTCGCGTTGAACGCGGTGAATTTTTTGCGATTTTAGCGGTAAAAATTTTTTTTTCACCGCATTTTGGTGGTAGCGGTGAAAAATTTTCTTTCACCGCTTAAGCGGTGAAAATTTTTCACCACTTGAAAGTTTTTTTCACAGCATTCATCGCATTGAACGTGAATCTTACACTTTTACTCAAATTCACCGCAAATCTTACGTCTTTTAGCAATTTTTAGCGGTGACACCTCGACCCGGGTATAAATATTTTCGGATTCAATGCTTAATTTACAGCCTCTTGTTTTCCAAAACAACTATCTGACTAGTTTCAGCAATTTTTGCTTCAGAGTGGTTTTTAAGTGTTCTTTTTACTTGTATTTGTCCACAAAAGATAAAATGACACCTTTTGTTTGGTCAATGTTAAATTTGAGTGTGTTTCAGTATCAACGAGTGCCTTATAGAGTTAGATGATGAATTCGAGGATCTTGGACTACCTGACTCTTTTGAAATGCGCCATTCAGCGGCTGTCTCAACAGCACTAATTGAGTTGGATTTCAAAAAGAACTAAAAAATCTACCTTCATTCCATCTATAGAAAAGGACTGTCTCGATTTGACCAACAATTTTATTGCCACAATTTCGACCCATAAATGTTATTTGTTTAATTTTGAAAGTTGTAATCATATAAGAGAACAGTATTCTGTAAATACGCTTAAGCTTACAGTAAATATTAACAACTAGTAAATGGTAATCAATTTCTTTAATTCAAACTATTTTGATCTCAAGATAATTTTTCATCACGTTTCACCGAGTATGGTTAAAACGGATTGCTCGAGTAAACTTAGTCGAGTATATTACAATTTCCCGCCACCATATACTACAGTTAGGGTTATAATCTTTTGTGCAAAAAAAACGTACAGTATGCGGATTTAGTTCAAAATTTCTTCAAGTTCATACCTGAATCTCAGTTGCACGTTGAGTGTTTTTGGGGCTAGTGCGACGACTAGTGACAATAATTCTTAACTAATTTTTACGCCATAAGTAGCTCATTTCTCTCCATGGTTACAGTATCTGCTATCTAACAAAGTGTTGTTCGGAACGAAATGAAAGAAAATCTAAGTGGTGATTGATTTCATATGTTCAGCTCGAGGCTAATTGTAGATAAAGAAGACAATTAGCAGTTTAGCAATTACCCCTATCACTGTTCACAAGAACAATTAAGTCTCAGAATACGGACTGAAGTAAAAACTTAAACATAAAAAAGTTAAAATTTTTGATTATTTTCATGTTCGAAACTGGAATTAGATTGATTTCATTGTTAATACTTGTAATAAAATATTAACCTTCCTGGAAGATATAATTATCTAAGTTATTAGTTATTTCTACGTTTCAGTTACTGTTTTCATCATGGAGGGTGATTGAACAAAATCAAAAATGCTTACGAATTATTAGCATTTCCACAAAACGCCAAAATTAATGAAAAACGTCCCTTCGGTCAATGGCCACATAATGTTCAGAGAACATGGATGTTCAATTCTGATTTTTCAAAATTAATTATTGTTCCCATTTTTTTAATAACGAGAGGAAATACATGCAAAACCAATTTTCTCACCAAAAATTGGCAAGCATCTGTTTTATTTTTTAATTGTTTAAGCTTGTTGAGGGGGTTTTAATTAGTGTCTTTAATTGTCCGTAGTAACTAGAAAAATTTTACACTGACATTTGTTAGCTTTTTTTTAAGAAAAAATTCTTTTTTATTTTCAAAAATGTCTGTAGTATTTCAATTTTTTAAATTTTTGTAGAAACAGCTGCTCAAATTTTGGCTTCTTTTATCAAGTTGCAATATCTAACAGATCCCGAATTATTGAAATGTGACCATTAAAAAATCACTTTCATTACTTATATTGGAGAACAGTGAAGCCATTTGCCACCATTTTGAGCATTCACTCAGCCTAAAACCTTACTGCCTGATAGTAAATGTCAGTTGAGACCTAATTTGCAACTTAATCAACCTCGTGAAATGTGATATAAGCAGTACGGTTGTAATCCTAATTGTGGATACTTAATCCACAATTAGAATTGAGTGATAATTTTGTATTTAATCACCAATTGAGTTGTTTTGTTTTCAGTGCGATCAACAGGTTATTAACTATTGTTTTTAGCAACTGTGATCAACGGTGACAACTCAGAGAAGATTGACGAGAGGTGTGGTAGAGAGTGATAAAGTATCGAAAGATTCTGAAAAGATTTCTACGGATTAAAAAAATTATGACGTATTGAGCGCCAAATGAATATCATAAAATTTCCAATGTTATTGCTCTTTGCAGAACTTGTTTTTGTAGTTAGGTTATTCCGAAAGTGACTCTTGAGAGGTGTCATATTTCAAGAGGTATGAGAATCAAAAGCAAGAGACCATTTTTGTCACGCTGTAATCTTAACATTTTCTATCTTCTCATTATTTATTTTGATTCAGGCGTAATAGAACAAAACGGATAGCTCAGAAGAAAAGCAGAGTTGGACGAAGAGAGACATTATCTTTAGTAGTCAGTTTTTTCATATTTAAGCTGATTGGGCTACAGAAGTTCCCGGGCCGAGGATTTTCCCCAAAAATAACGGGGAAAAGAGTGTAAAGAGTGTATAAATAAAAAAATTACCCCCCTATTTCTCCGCTTAATTAAGGGTGGAAGAGTGTAATTATAGGAGTGTAATTTTAAAAAATAAAGGTGGAAGGAGTTAATGAGGATTGATCCCCCATCTTCCCCCTGTCGAACATGTTACTTTCATTGTCTGCATTAACCATTGCGCCAACTGACAATAGGATCAGATGTTTCAATTTGGTTATATTAGTAATTTTGTAAGAGTGTAATTTTTTATCAGTCCACCCTAAATTACACTCTTTGTAAAGAGTGTAGAAAGAGTGGAGAAAAGAGTGTAATTAAAGTGTAATTTTTTAAAATTACACTCTTACCCTCTTTTCCCCTATAAATAGCAGTGGAATACGCATTACACCCTAATCCCCGCTAATTAGGGGTGGATTAGGGGTGAAACCTCGGCCCGGGTTTTCAAAAGGGACCATTACGTTGCAAAAAAATACATACTATGTGAGGCTGTTGTTATTTTTTTCACCAACACCCGAGACAAAATTTGTCATATAGTCTCACCTCAGTTTTTTGTCATTCATGATGCATGCACTGTACGCCAAATGTGAACAAAATGACACAAAAACTTTGAATGCAACTTGCATTTGTCTGTTATATAACATTCTAATTTCAATATCCGAAGTCGGTCATACGAAACAAGCTTTTGCATGTCGGGGGAATAAGACACTAATAATAAAATTATGAGAAGAAACTTTCAGAAATATCATTTTAGGGAAAGAAGAGACTGAACTGATTGGCTTGGTTGCAGATTCAATTGAACTAGTACCCGGGGGGAGGATTTTCCCGGAAAATAACGGGGAAAAGAGTGTAAAGAGTGTAAAAATAAAAAAATTACCCCCCTATTTCTCCGCTTAATTAACGGTGTAAGAGTTTAATTTTAAGAGTGTAATTTTAAATAATAAGAGTGTAAATTCAAATAATAATTCCACTTTCAATTTTCTTTTACACTTTTTCCTTTACACCTTTAAATTATTTTTACACTCTTTATATTCCACATTTACATTATTTTTACACTCTTATATTCCACCTTTAAATTATTTTTACACTCTTCTACTCTTAATTTTAAAATTACACTCTTCATAATTACACTCTTACACCGCTAATTAAGCGGAGAAATAGGGGGGTAATTTTTTTATTTTTACACTCTTTACACTCTTTTCCCCGGTCATTATAATTGGAATAAAAGTGTATTTTTTTCATTTTTACACTCTTCCACTCTCTATTTCTAATTACACTTTTCATGATTACACTCTTACAACACTATTTACACTCTTTACACTCTTTTCCCCGTTAATTTCCGGGAAAATCTTCCTCTTTACAGCTGAAAATTACCAATAAATTTTGAGAGCTAAAATAGGTTAAATACTGTCGGAAAAAATCTACAGTTGAACTAACGAACAACATTTTGAGATTTTCCAGTATGTTCTGGGTGTGTTTCCCTCCTCCTTCTCTCAACCGGGCTGGGGACCGGCTACGGCGGAGTTACAAACAAACAACTATAGGAGATTTTGAGCAGAGCATTCGGTAAAAAACCGGGCTCAAACTCCATCTCCGAAATAATACAAATTAAATTGGATTTAACACAGAAATTTAAACACTTTACATAAATCATCCAATAGATACATAGAAATGCATACAGATCCGATAAAACTTAATATTTTTTAAAACAAAGTCAGCGAAAAAGTCGAAATTTCCGTGTGAGATATCTACTTTTTTTGTAGGGCAGTTAGGCAAACCATTCTTTTTGCACTACAACCTACATACTACTGGTAATCTGGGATATCAATTTGGTTTGCTTTGAACAACTCCTTGACCCGACGAAAAAGACCTATTTTTAAAATTATTTATTCGAAATAATCGCAAATTTCCGTATGAAATACTAACTTTTTTCCTAGGCAAGCTATACCAAAAAAACTTTTTGCACTACAACCTACATACTACTGGTAGACTGGGATATCAATTTGGTTTGCTTTGAACAACTCCTTGACCCGATGAAAAAGACCTATTTTTAAAATTCGTTATTTGCGAAATTCGCAAACTTCCGTATGAAATACTAACTTTTTTCCTAGGCAAGCTATACAAAAAATTCTTTTTGCACTACAACCTACATACTACTGGTAGCCTGGGATATCAATTTGGTTCGCTTTGAACAACTCCTTGACCCGATGAAAAAGACCTATTTTTAAAATTCGTTATTTGCGAAATTCGCAAATTTCCGTATGAAATACTAACTTTTTTCCTAGGCAAGCTATACCAAAAATTCTTTTTGCACTACAACCTACATACTACTGATAGTCTGGGATATCAATTTGGTTCGCTTTGAACAACTCCTTGACCCGATGAAAAAGACCTATTTTTAAAATTCGTTATTTGCGAAATTCGCAAATTTCCGTATGAAATACTAACTTTTTTCCTAGGCAAGCTATACAAAAAATTCTTTTTGCACTACAACCTACATACTACTGGCAGCCTGGGATATCAATTTGGTTCGCTTTGAACAACTCCTTGACCCGATGAAAAAGACCTATTTTTAAAATTCGTTATTTGCGAAATTCGCAAATTTCCGTATGAAATACTAACTTTTTTCCTAGGCAAGCTATACAAAAAATTCTTTTAGCACTACAACCTACATACTAGTGGTAGTCTGGGATATCAATTTGGTTCGCTTTGAACAACTCCTTGACCCGATGAAAAAGACCTATTTTTAAAATTCGTTATTTGCGAAATTCGCAAATTTAATCTGACCGATGATTTTATGAACTAGACCGAAGAGAAAACTCGACCGCACGCCAACAACGTCCCCAACATGAGGTGCACAAAAATCCCAGCGGGGGGAAACCGACTAACCGGCGTCTCAACGGGGCAGGGGGGGTGGTGCACCTCATGCGGGCCCGAGGCCCTCACCTTAGAATAATAGTAAGACTGAAATAGACTTTTTTCCTAGGCAAACTATAGCAAAAATTCTTTTTGTTTTACAATCTAGTTACCCATGGGATACTCGATACCAAGTTTGGTTCGATTTGGACAACTCCTTGATCCGATGAAATTTCTATATTTTGGAAAATAGAATAAGCGAATAAGTCGAAATTTCCGTATGAAATACTAACTTTTTTCCTAGGCAAGCTATACCAAAAATACTTTTTGCACTACAACCTACATACTACTGGTAGTCTGGGATATCAATTTGGTTCGCATTGAACAACTCCTTGACCCGACGAAAAAGACCTATTTTTAAAATTCGTTATTTGCGAAATTCGCAAATTTCCGTGTGAAAAACTAACTTTTTTGCTAGGCAAGCTATGCCAAAAATTCTTTTTGTTTTACAATCTAGTTACCCATGGTATACTTGATACCGAGTTTGGTTCGATTTGAACAAATCCTTGACCCGACGAAAAAGACCTATTTTCAAATATACTTATTTAAAATTATTCGGAAATAATACCAAAATTCCGTATGAGATACTAACTTTTTTCCTAGGCAAGCTATACCAAAAAATCTTTTTGCACTACAATCTACATACTACTGGTAGTCTGGGATATCAATTTGGTTCCCTTTGAACAACTCCTTGACCCGACGAAAAAGACCTATTTTTGAAATTATTTATTCGAAATAATCGCAAATTTCCGTATGAAATACTAACTTTTTTCCTAGGCAAGCTATACCAAAAATACTTTTTGCACTACAACCTACATACTACTGGTAGTCTGGGATATCAATTTGGTTCGCATTGAACAACTCCTTGACCCGACGAAAAAGACCTATTTTTAAAATTCGTTATTTGCGAAATTCGCAAATTTCCGTGTGAAAAACTAACTTTTTTGCTAGGCAAGCTATACCAAAAATTCTTTTTGTTTTACAATCCAGCTACCCATGGGATACTTGATACCGAGTTTGGTTCGATTTGAACAACTCCTTGACCATATGAAAAATACTATATTTCAAAATTAAATATTTGAAATAATTGCAGATTTCCGTATGCAAAAGTAACTTTTTTCCTAGGCAACCTATACCAAAAATTCTTTTTATTTTAGACTCTAGGTACACAGGGGAAACTCCATATCAAATTTGGTTTGATTTGGACAACTCTAAGATCTAATCAAAAAGACCTATTTTTTAAATTACTTATTTGAATTAATAGCAAATTTCCGTATGAAATACTAACTTTTTTCCTAGGCAACTTATTCCGTGTAAAATTTCTACTTTGTTTGTAGGACAGTTAGGCGAACCATTCTTTTTGCACTGCAACCTACATACTACTGGTAGTCTGGGATATCCATTTGGTTCACTTTCAAGAATTCCTTGAACCATTAAAAACTTTTTAAAATCTAAGTTTTAACAAAATCAATGATCGAAGTCTAGATTCAACAACGTCTTATTCAATATCAATCTGACATAACGGAGGAATACTTTTGCACGAAATGGCAACTGAAGCATTAATATCGATTCAATCTATAAAGAAATTAAACAATTTGCTCTAGTAGAGTTTTAGGAAAATTACTGGAAGAGAATTTTTGGGAAAATTACAGAGCTTTAGGAAAATTACAAAGGAGTCTGGATT
Source organism: Convolutriloba macropyga (assembly GCF_964194025.1). Classification (NCBI taxonomy): domain Eukaryota; kingdom Metazoa; phylum Xenacoelomorpha; order Acoela; family Convolutidae; genus Convolutriloba; species Convolutriloba macropyga. Next base: position 61,928 of record NW_027453062.1, read on the forward strand.
GCTTCAAGTCTAATTCAACCTTAATCGTGCTCGAAATGGGTGAGCACATTAATAAAGTAAAGGTTGTTGAGAAAATGGAAGAGAATAAGTTTGTTGTTTATTGAACAGCACTTGAAAACTCGAACTTCGGTCGACTTTTCTACACGATAGCCAAGAGGCTTAAGTTTGTTGTCTTGTCCGTGAAACTCAGTTGACGACAGATCTAACGCAAGCTTGTCAAGGATGTTGTAGAGCTGAACAGCACACAAAATCACCGACTCTTTCTCAATGAACAACAAAATCTGGCCGACTAAAATTTCGTTCTCCTCAGAAAGTGAAACAAAACTGTTTGCTTCAGATCTTGTATACAATTGGCTGTCCAGGTAGAATTTTCCTCGGTGTCTGCAAAACAAACGAGCCTCAGGAAATTGCTTTTGAAAATTTGAAAACACATTGTTTCGCTTCATTGAGAAATCGTCTTTAAAGCCGCTTGTTTTGCCCCTCAAAGCTTCAAGGAATCCGGTAAGATTATCGTTCTTCACCTCCATGCTATCGAAATGTCTATTGCGAATGTATCGCTTAACTATAAGGCTGCAGGTTTTAACAGTGCCAGTTAAAGTCTTTATGAGGTGATTATTGGCACTTTCAAACATAGTTGCAGACGTAGTCCACAAGGGCCCGAAGAATTTGCACTGCCATGCTAGATGTCGGAGCAGATGGAAATTAATTGAGTCGAACTTCTTTAAAGGATAGCGGATGGACATGTTATAGCAGAAAGCTTCTAACAGGTAACCACAAAGCTGGGCCTCGTCAACACTTTCGTACATAGAGCGGAGTGCGAAGATTAAGTATTTGAGATTTTGTAAATTGGATTCATGCGCCAAAGAGTTTTCTGGAAAATTTTGGAAAACTATTGGGGCAAAATACAGCAAAAATGTTTTGAATTCGTTGGCTTTAAAGTGCTCAAGGGATCGCAATGACCTGACTGATCGCTTGAATTCGCTGGGCAAAGTAACTTGTTTTGTTGCGTCATCAATTTTCTGTACCTCATCGTAGCTCAGTTGCTCAGCAAAAAAGTTGATAATGTCATTTGCAACTCCTTTAAGACACTGGTGCATAGTGTCCACGGGACAGGTTAATGGAAGATTAGGAATAACTTTAAATAAATATGATCGCCCCTTAACTCCGAGTGTATCAATCTCTGGTTCCTTCTCCTTTCTAGCTTTTCTTTCTTCAACACTCCCACTCTCAAACTGCCTTACTAAGTGCTCGTGCATCCCCGGATCACGCATTCTGAACGATTGATTATTTGGATACGATCGACCGCCTGGATATCTTTGCACACCTCGCATGGTACACAAACCGCATCCATAATATCCTTTAAATTTTTTCATTTGCAGGACATCGTGCTTGCACACAAGATCTAGTATTACAAAAACAGTTTGAAATTTCAGCTCGTAGTCAACCCCATTTACTTTAATTTTCCTGTCTTTTGATACTTCAGACAGATAGTGCTCAAATATGGAATCCCAATCTATCCTTCCTTTGCCATACCACAGCGAACATAGATGGATGTTATCAAAGGAAGAACGCAACTTCGGTGGCAAGTCAGCCAAAGCTACCCAAACAGGATAGGCTGAGCAATCACTAGACTCTTGCACCCTAACTCCATCCGTATTGAGGATAAGATTCACATTAAGCGCATTTCCATCAAAAAGGGCTGTGAGCTTTAGATCTGTTTTCGTATCAGGATTAGCATAAGCTAAAATTTCTGTTATGTATTTTTCAACATTTTCTTGAAGTTTGTCAGCAAAACTCAAGAAAATTACTTCTCCCGTGCCGTTAGTTGCTGTCCCTGCAATGTATCGCTCTGTTAATTTGTTGGTTTCATTTTTAATGTAATTTGGGGCTGGTAAAATGTCTCGCGGGTGAACAATTTTATGCCATGCGAGGAGGTCAAATAAGGCTTTGTCAGGCAAACAATGTCGCGCAGCAATTGCATACAATCCCATTGATGCGTTATGAGCAGTAACATTCGTGTTACAACTCAAGGGGTCCTGCGAGAACACAAACTGGTCTTCCACGGTTTCAGAATCTTTGCTTGAGTCTTCGTCGGACTCCGAATTAGAAACTGAAGATGCATCTTCACAAGATGCATCTTCACAAGAAACTTCTTCAGGCTCATTTTCAATGCTATCTGGAGTTGCATGATTTGTGGTATTCAATTCAGTTTCATCAAGCACACTTTCCAACTCCGAGGACTGGCTGGAATCTACCTGATGGATAAATGTCCGTATTTGTCGACTCGCTGAATCGACTAATCGTCTTTTCACTTTCCTTTTTCTCTGAGTTACAATTGCTCTTTTTCTCTCCACTTCCAACAGGTTAGGGGTTCCAGCACTTGATTGACTTGCTGAATATTGTGTCTGGAAACTTTCGCTTTGAGTTGAACTTCGAGACAAATCAATTGGTGTAGCCGGTAACTCGGTGCATTTTGGAAAAGGGCTTGCAACTGGGGGCGTAAAATTCTCCTGCGGATTTCCCGGGGACACAATATGTTTATCTTTATGTGGAAATCTACACTTCAGTCGACCGTCTTTGAAATAGTTTGAACCATAACTTACAGTGATTTCTTCAAAGGGCTGTATCGAGCTAATTACTTTAAGAAAAACGCATTTATTATGCTGAAGCAAGGGGCTGGTGTAACCGAGGAAGAATTGAGTATTAGGCGAGCATGAGTGATTGGCGAAACGAATTGGGCCAAGCAAAACTAACTCATCGGTATCCAACTCACCACGCATAACCGAGAGATCCGACATTTCATTTTGAAGCTCGCAAGGGACGTTTTTGACCAGACCCACAGGAAAAGGTCTAAGGGGTTCGATCGATGGCCTGAGAACTCTCCCTGTGTGATTAAATAACCCGAAGCCACCAAAGTTGTCTGGTAGGATCTTGAAACCGGCTGCAACAGACTGCTGATAAAGTTCTTTCAAATTACCATAGGTTTTCGCAAGATTTTTGTCATACTGAAGTCGCTTTTCAAACTCATCGAAACTATTCAAAGGCAGCATTGACTCGGGAGATACATTGAAGTCTTTAAGCAGCTGACGAACAACTTGACCATCCGCAATCACTAACTCTTCGCAACTTATCATCACACTGGAAAAGCTTGAACGAGATTTGAAAACGAGTTGCTTTAAAAAATCTTAAGCTCAAAATTGAGTCAGATAAAAAACCTCTTATTTATCAAACATTGCCTCACATAAAGTGCCTCACCAAGTCTAATTGAATTTTGTCAGCGTAAAACTCTTTAGGAAAGGTGAAGACGAGCTAAATGAACTTGGAGAAAAATGAACTGCAAGCGTAAATTTCTTAGTGTGCAATTATGCAATGATACAAAGTTCGCAAATCTCAAAATCAATTTTAAAATTACTGCATCAGCTATAAATTAACGTATAAAGTTGTATAAAAAACGTAAATAAACACTGAGACGGAGCGAGAATTAATCAGTTTATCTTATCGAAACAGAACTGAATGAACTCGAAGGGTAAACTTCTAAGTTAAATCTGGAATTTCTGTTTAGTTTCTGCAATTAATCAACGAATCAAAATCAAAACAAAAAGTTTAGTTGTTTGCGCTGGCATTCTTTTTACGACAGTCTTTGCCGTACTGATTCGCAGCCTTCCTTGCTTCTTCACACGCTAGCTTTGGGGTGTCAGGATACTTCTGCCTCACCACTTCTGAACGAAAAAAAAACTGGTGAATGAACTTTATTAATCATGCTTTTTCAAAACTTTTCAAATCGTTACGTGGCTTTTCTTCAATTTCAAAATTCAGCGACTTATAATGAACGTTAAGGGGAAATCCTAAAAAAGTTGTCTACAAGACCTAATTAATTACAAAAATTCTTACTATGAAATTTTTCAAGAAGGTTTTCCGGAGCTTCTGTTCGGCCGTCAGCTTCTTTTCGTCTGGGTGCAAGGATGAAGTTACCACGATCGCTTTCTGCAAACAACTTATCGAACAGTGCTCTGGCGAGTTTCCCAACATCGGTTCCCGCGTAAATGGACATTAAATCCTCGTCCTCGTGCAGAACTACTTCAGTGCCTCTTGCTCGCGAAGGATGTTCGTCCACACTCCGGAAACCGTGGACGTCCAACAAACGCAGTTCTTTCAACTCGATAGTCTGAACAGAAAGATGTTACCTAGGTTAATGCAAGGTCTATTGTCAAAGCACGATAAATCTACTAGATAGGGTGAAGTGAAATAAAACATTCCTTTGCATGGAGTAAACTTGCATAGACCAAACTTACTTTCTGCTCAATGCGGGAGCACAGATTTGTTCGCCTTGTCTCATCTCTCTTTTTCTGTTCTTCGAAGGCCTTTCTCAGCTCATTCATTTCTAGAACATGCTGATCTAGAAATTCTGCGAGGAGCGGGCAATCTGGTCCACAGTCATTGTCGTCTTCTGCAATACTGCTTGCACTGTTACCAGGGAGAGCGGCAGATGGGCAGGGTTGAGACAAAGCAACTACTTCTTGTTCCTACAGGCAAAGAGTCATCAGATCGGACTATTTCTTAATTGAACTAGAATAGTTAGCCAGTACACCGTGCAAAATTTTAAGTATTTTGTGGCCTAAAACGTTTGTTTTTCTTCATTGAAAAAATTACCTGGTCACAAATGTTGCTTTGTACGACAGCTGGTTGCTGACTTGCACTCAACTTCGATTTCTTTGAAGTCTGTCCACTGCCTTTTCCGAGACTTAACTCCGCGCTCGTCATTATTGGAGGACGAGAAGAACTCAGGAAGTCTACTTCAACCATTGGAGCTTTCGAAGATGTGAGCACTTTCTTTCTCAAGTCCGATGGCCGTTTGCCTTCTTCAGTCTCCGCCTTGTAATGTGCCATCTCCTGTTCCACCTTCTTCGCAGGACCTTTTGTGAGCAAGCGACAGGGGTACTCGTTATCCTTTATTTTCAGATTGTAGCACTCTCCCTCAATCATGCTTAGCTTTTGAGATGCCTTGAGTTTTGAGGGCCACTTTGTACTACTTAAACTCAAAAGCATGAGCTCTTTGTCAACAAACAACCAGGCCATATTAGTCGACACGAGGTGAGCTTTGACAGCGTTTTCCCTTTCAGCTTCAGAATCCGTATTGAAGCTTTTTTTCGCTTGATCATGACGAGATCTTTTCATTTTCAACAATCTGAAAAAACTCAGCTAAATTACGAGACTGAAAAAACTTCTTGAAATAATAATAAGCTCTAACAATTCTGCCTAATGATTTTTCTCGAAGGCTCTTCCAAAGAACCGGGAAAATGTCACTCAAAACGGGGCACGTTTTTATGAAAACTAAGTACTGAAAATCTAGACTTAATAAGTCATTTAATTGTAATAAATTGAAACAAATTGGAAAGAGCACCTTGTTAAGAAAACTGAGTTAAACAAATCTTGACAAAACAAAAAATTCTCAGAAAACAACTGTCACTGCAAAAAGCACCTTTCAAAGTAAAATCAGTATTCTAAATCAAATCTTTCAAACAAATCTTCCAAACAAGCTCGTTACTCATTCATCGCAGTTGCAGAACCTTCATGGTCATCACTATTTTCGTCATCCTGACTCTCCCCGTTGGTGTCTTCAGTATTTGTTGATACTTCGTCAGACGCGCCTTGATTTTTCTTCAACTTCTTAGCTGCCCTCTTTTTCTGTTGATCGCACCAAAATGGATCACTCTTCCTCTTTCTATATCTCAACGAGTCCATGCCTGATCGGTTTGCTGATGTCCGAGCTTCTGAGTATGCGTCTGGCCAAATACGAGCGGGAAAGTTTTTCTTCACCAGGCCTTAAAAAAAATTCAAGTGAGGTTTGTAATACATATTACACTACATATTAAAAGCAAAAAATTGTTTATCTTAACAGCTCATTGTTCCATCGATTTTTTCAATAAGATCCGCCCCATTATTATCTCTTTTAAGTCAAGATTTTAAGCCAAACTCAACCTTTGAAAATTTTTGTTCTCTTTGGCGAGGCAGGCTTTCTCACTTCACTGTCTCGCGTGGGTGAAATAATTTCTCTCTGCAGGCCGTTTTCACCCCACAGTCACAGTGCCACTCGCAAGATTTTACCATACTGCTCAGGTCTGTCAGCCTTTGGTAAACTCTCCAGATCAATGTCTTTGTAAAAGCTCGGAAGGTCTTCTGTCTGATCATCCCTTGCGTCATCCTGAATCTTTTCTCTGTGCACGTCTATCTAAAAAAAATTGACAACCTCAACTATTTTTAATAAGTAACATACTCTATCGATAGGTCTTGAGACTTAAGTGGCTACAATCTATAATGAACTTTCCTAAATCGAGTTTATAACGAGATTATTTTAAAGATTCGAAAATACTCACAATCGCTTTCAAACTCTGCAGCTGTTGCTCCAATTTCTTGTTGCAATCAGCGACAGCCTTCTGGTTACTCTGTTTCAAGTCAGAGATCAATTGTTTGTCCTCCTTCAGAATTGCTTCAATTTTGGCATGGTTAGTGCATTTCTAAACAACCAATTCATGCATTGACAGCTTCCATTAAAATTACACTATAAGTTTAAAAAACTATGGACAAAAAGTTTTGCAAACTTTCAGCGCTAAAATGCATTAAATCAATTAAGTTTTCTCCGACTTTATTACTCTCAGCAACCCATCATACCTAATCTGACTACTCTAAACCAGTAGAAAGATTTTTCTAACCAAATTCTCCGGCGTTTGAGACATGTTGTTTGGAGTCGGAGTTCCAGTTGCATTGTGTGTCCACCTCGCACCCCTCTTTGGCGTTGCAACCACGTCTCTCTCACACTGGTCGGAAAATGACGAATAGAGCTCTCTCAACGACTCGTATTCAACCGCCATTGCAGCTGGTGTTCCATGCTTTAAAAGGACGCATTCTGTGTCCACATTATCAATCTTCAGGGTTACCTTTTCATCTATTTCCAACTGCATTCGCTGGCTCACTTGAAATTCCTTCCGCCATCGAGGGTCAAATAATGTTAATTTCAAGACCTGGCACGCTTCAGTAAGAAAAACAAATTCAATTTTGAAAGGCATCTTGTACCTGAAAATAAGAGAATTATTGAGAACCTTTTAAACTACTACAGCCGAACTGATATCAAGATTAGAGGGCCAGATAAGAACACATATAGCATTGAAACTTTTTGAATGTGAAAGTATGTATCAATAAACTGAACCTAAACGTAGCAACATAAAAACACAAGTTTCTGCTAGCATGAGACTGATTAACAATTGCCATTCAAACTAAACCTCAGTCTATCAATAACTATGGTCGCTTTAAATGCCATTTGGAATTTCTTCACTCATGTCATTTGAATGAACGGACACCGTCGAATCAAAGCTCTCATCTCCGGTTAGATCAACAACTTCCGAATTAGCTCTCTCTAAAGTTTGTACCCTTTCTTCGAGTTGTCTGATCTTTTCCTTAAGCGCATTTATCTCAGAGAGCAAGCTGCGGAGAGTAACCGTGGAAGCAGGAACATTTGGAACAGAAGACGAGCGACGCCTTTCATATATAAGGCCAGTTTCATTCAAAACGAGACCTGTTTGTTCCATAGTCAAAGCTGAAAAACTAACCCTATTTTTAATATAATAAGCGAAAAAGCCGAAATTTCCGTGTGAAATATCTACTATTTTGTAGGGCATTTAGGCAAACCATTCTTTTTGCACTACAACCTACATACAACTAGTAGTCTGGGATATCAATTTGGTTCGATTTGGACAACTCTAAAACCTAATTAAAACGCCATTTTTTAAATTACTTATTTAAAATAATCGCAAATTTCCGTATGAAAAACTAACTCTTTCCCTAGGCAAGCTATACCAAAAACTCTTTTTACCTTAGACTCTCAATACACTGGTGATACTCCATACCAAGTTTGGTTCACTTTGAACAACTCTATGGCCTAATCAAAAAGACCTATTTTTAAAAATTATTTAAAATTAATTATTCGAATTAATCGAAATTTCCGTACGAAAAACTAACTTTTTTTCTACGCAAGCTATAGCAAAAATTCTTTTTGTTTTAGACTCAATATTATACAGGGGATAATTCATACCGAGTTTGGTTAGATTTGGACAAGTCCTTGACCCAATGAAAAAGACCTATTTTCAAAAATACTTATTCAGAATTATTCGGAAATAATAGCAAATTTCCGTATGAAATGATAATTTTTTTCCTAGGCAAGCTATACCAAAAATTCTTTTTGCACTACAACCTACATACTACTGGTAGTCTGGGATATCAATTTGGTTCGCTTTGAATAACTCCTTGACCCGATGAAAAAGACCTATTTTTCAAAATTCGTTATTTGCGAAATTCGCAAATTTCCGTATGAAATACTAACTTTTTTCCTAGGCAAGCTATACAAAAAATTCTTTTTGCACTACAACCTACATACTACTGGTAGTCTGGGATATCAATTTGGTTCGCTTTGAACAACTCCTTGACCCGATGAAAAAGACCTATTTTTAAAATTCGTTATTTGCGAAATTCGCAAATTTCCGTATGAAATACTAACTTTTTTCCTAGGCAAGCTATACAAAAAATTCTTTTTGCACTACAACCTACATACTACTGGTAGTCTGGGATATCAATTTGGTTTGCTTTGAACAACTCCTTGACCCGATGAAAAAGACCTATTTTTAAAATTAGTTATTTGCGAAATTCGCAAATTTCCGTATGAAATACTAACTTTTTTCCTAGGCAAGCTATAACAAAAACTCTTTTTGCACTACAACCTACATACTACTGGTAGTCTGGGATATCAATTTGATTCGCTTTGAACAACTCCTTGACCCGATGAAAAAGACCTATTTTTAAAATTAGTTATTTGCGAAATTCGCAAATTTCCGTATGACATACTAACTTTTTTCCTAGGCAAGCTATACCAAAAATTCTTATTGTTTTACAACCCAGTTACCCATGGGACACTCGATACCGAGTTTGATTCGATTTGAACAACTCCTTGACCATATGAAAAATACTATTTTTAAAAATTAATTATTTGAAATAATAGCAAATTTCCGTATGAAAAACTAACTTTTTTCCTAGGCAAGCTATGCCAAAATTTCTTTTTGTTTTACAATCTAGTTACCCATGGGATACTCGATACCGAGTTTGGTTCGATTTGAACAACTCCTTGACCCGACGAAAAAGACCTATTTTCAAATATACTTATTTAAAATTATTCGGAAATAATACCAAAATTCCGTATGAGATACTAACTTTTTTCCTAGGCAAGCTATACCAAAAATTCGTATTGTTTTACAACCCAGTTACCCATGGGACACTCGATACCGAGTTTGATTCGATTTGAACAACTCCTTGACCATATGAAAAATACTATATTTAAAAATTAATTATTTGAAATAATAGCAAATTTACGTATGAAAAACTAACTTTTTTCCCAGGCAAGCTATGCCAAAATTTCTTTTTGTTTTACAATCTAGTTACCCATGGGATACTCGATACCGAGTTTGGTTCAATTTGAACAACTCCTTGACCATATGAAAAATACTATATTTAAAAATTAATTATTTGAATTAATAGCAAATTTCCGTATGAAATACTAACTTTTTTCCTAGGCAAGCTATACCAAAAATTCTTTTTGCACTACAATCTACATACTACTGGTAGTCTGGGATATCAATTTGGTTCGCTTTGAACAACTCCTTGACCGACGAAAAAGACCTATTTTTAAAATTAATTAATCGAATTAATCGCAAATTTCCGTACGAAAAACTAACTTCTTTTCTATGCAAGATATATGAAAAAATCTTTTTGTTTGAGACTCTATTTATACAGGTAATACTCCATACCAAGTTTGGATTGACTTCAACAACTTTTTGACCTAATCAAATAGACCTTTTTTTAAAAATTATTTAAAATTTATTATTCGAATTAATCGGAAATTAACGTATGAAAACTAACTTTTTTCCTAGGCAAGCAATGCCAAAAATTCTTTTTGTTTTACAATCTAGTTACCCATGAGACACTCAATACCGAGTTTGGTTCAATTTGAACAACTCCTTGACCCGATGAAAAAGACCTATTTTTAAAATTAATTATTCGAAATAATCGGAAATTTCCGTATGAAACACTAAATTTTTTCCTAGGCAAGCTATACCGAAAATTCTTTTTATTTTAGACTCTAGGTACACAGGGGAAACTCCATATCCAATTTGGTTCGATTTGGACAACTCTAAGACCTAATCAAAAAGACCTATTTTTTAAATTACTAATTTGAATTAATAGCAAATTTCCGTATGAAAAACTAACTTTTTCCCTAGGCAAGCTATACCAAAAATTCTTTTTGTTTTACATTCTAGGTGCACAGCGGATACTCCATGCCGGGTTTGGTTTGATTTGGACAACTCCTTGATCCGATGAAAAACACCTATTTTCAATATACTTTTTTAAAATTATTCGGAAATAATCGCAAATTGCCGTATGAAATACTAAATTTTTTGCTAGGCAACCTATAACAAAAATTCTTTTTGTTTTACAATCTAGTTACCCATGGGATACTCGATACCAAGTTTGGTTCGATTTGGACAACTCCTTGATCCGATGAAATTTCTATATTTTGAAAAATAGAATAAGCGAATAAGTCGAAATTTCCGTATGAAATACTAACTTTTTTCCTAGGCAAGCTATACCAAAAATTCTTTTTGTTTTCCAATCTAGTTACCCATGGGATACTCGATACCGAGTTTGGTTCGATTTGGACAACTCCTTGACCCGACGAAAAAGATCTTTTTTAAAAATTAATTATTCGAAATAATTGCAAATTTCCATATGAATAACTAACTTTTTTCCTAGGCAAGCTATACCAAACATTCTTTTTGTTTTACAATTTAGTTACCCTCGGGATACTCGATGCCGAGTTTGGTTCGATTTGGACAACTCCTTGACCCGACGAAAAAGACCTATTTTTAAAATTAATTATTCGAAATAATCGCAAATTTCCGTATGAAAAACTAACTTTTTTCCTAGGCAAGCTATACCAAAAATTCTTTTTGTTTTAGACTCTATATACACTGGTGATGCTCCATACCAAGTTTGGTTTGATTTGGACAACTCCTTGACCCGACGAAAAAGACCTATTTTTAAAATTAATTATTCGAAATAATCGCAAATTTCCGTATGGAAAACTAACTTTTTTCCTAGGCAAGCTATACCAAAAATTCTTTTTGTTTTAGACTCTATATACACTAGTGATGCTCCATTCCAAGTTTGGTTTGATTTGGACAACTCCTTGACCCGACGAAAAAGACCTATTTTTAAAATTAATTATTCGAAATAATCGCAAATTTCCGTATGAAAAACTAACTTTTTTCCTAGGCAAGCTATACCAAAAATTCTTTTTGTTTTAGACTCTATATACACTGGTGATGCTCCATACCAAGTTTGGTTTGATTTGGACAACTCCTTGACCCGATAAAATTTAACTAATTTTTAGAATAAGCGAAAAAAATGAGATTGAAAACACAGCTAATTTTTAGTGGCTTGTTGGTAATCTAGGGTTTCCCCTGCAAGCAACTAAAAAAAAGCCATGTGTTGGATGATTATAAATTTATAAATGCATACATCATAAAGGAGAAAGAGAAAAAAAAGAGCGAAACAAAGTCAATTAATGACTCGGATTGATCAAATTAAGTAAACTAAGCAATTGATGAAATAAACAAACTATACAAAGTTCAAAGCATGAAAATCATCAAACAAATCAAAACATCGGAAAACAATTCAAAACTTCAGAATCATAAAATCATCATTGGCGAATTTCCTGTAATTAGGCAGTAATCTTTGCCCCCAACATGTAAGGTGTGTTCGCCTCTTTGGAGCCTTCTTTATCTTCAATTTCGTCGGCGCACAAGCTAATTCCTTGGTTCGCCCAATCTTCACAACCTTCATGCTGCCAAACTTTCCTTCTTCTACGGCTCGAATTGCTTTCTTGCAATGGCCTACACCGAGAAAGTTGACCCAGCCATTGTACACTGGGTTTTGCTTCTGTTTGGGTCGAAGTTTGCCAAGTGCAACGCTTTCAACGCCAAAAAACAATTGCTTAACATGCCCCATCACCTCTTCAACTGGGATTCCATTGGCATCGAACCCAACAAACTTGAAGGACAAGGGCAGCAAATCCTCGACCTTCCGTTTGGGTGGCCTGTAAAACGATCGATTGTACTGATCTGCCTCTCGATCTGCTTTGATCTTCAAGCAATGCTCTTTCTTCGCCTTCTTCGCCTCTCCACCTGGGACCGCAATTTCACTAACACAAACGCCTTCGCCAAGAATATCATCATCATCGAAATGCTCCGACATCATAAATCTGAAATAGTCGGTCATATAATGACGAAACTAGCTTTAAAACCCGTTATATCGAACAGCGCGGACCCTGCGGTCACTCATCTGCAGCCATTGTCTCTCTGCAGCCACTGGCTCTGCTCTCTGCTGCAGTCACTCTACTATTGGAACTAATTCGACCCACCGTTCCTTCCCTCTTTGCCGTACATCGACCCATTGGAACTAATTCGATCGTTCCGTCTTTGCCGTACATCGACCTTTTGGAACTAATTAAATTGTTTCCGGCTTACTGTGTGAGCTTTTGGAACTTTCGTATACGTTGCGCAATTTCAAATGCTCTATTCATGACCATTCAGTGAGCGGATGCAGGTGATCTGGTCTCCACCTGTGTTGCCTCACAATTAGCATGTCACGTTACCGTGAGGCAACACACGAAACGAAATTTTCATACCCTGCTTTACGGTGAACAACTATGAAGTGAGCATTTCAAAACTTGAAATTTAAAAAGTATATCATTGGAGAGCTGGTTTCATATAGAATCTAACTAAGTAAGCGGGATTTCGAAAATCGAACGGGAACACATAAAAAAAAAGGTTTGCGGGTGGGTGCCCTGGTGCCCTTGGACAGCGGTGCCCTGGTATGCCTCCGAAAAAGGCTTATATCTCAAAAACTACTGAACCAAATTTAAAAAATGAATATGTTTCGGAATCAGCATGAACTGGGGCTTCAACCTGGTGTAAAAAAATGTTCAAAAAACAAAGGAATCAAAACTCGATTTTTGCCATTCTGGCTGAATTTGGCTCATTTTGAGTGAAACTTGGGAAATCGAAAAATTGAGCCATGAAACTGTAGCTAAACTTTTTGATCCTTATATATTCGTAAAGAGTATTAAATGAGCAAGAAAATGATATAACATACTTGTAAAATCGATTTGTGACAAAAGAGTTATTAAAGTAAACAACTTTGAAAATTTGAAAATTTCGCAAAAATCGACCCTGATTTTGGCCTCTATATTGCTCTCGCATTCTCTTGTTTGGCATTACTTTAAAAAACAAATTATTTGGTCATTGGAACCGTAAACTCTAGTTTATTATGATACCAAAAACTTGTATGTTATTTGCTTTTAATTGGGAAAATTAAGTCGAAGTTCGACAAAAATAGCTAATTTTTGCCCCTAAATCAACAGTTTTTTGGATTTTTCGGTTAGAAATAAAACAAATCGGAAACACTTCTGTATGTTTTCAAAAAGTACAATATCACAGCAACAAAATGGGCTATTATATATTTTCTAACTCCTCTTTGTCAAAAAGTTATTATAAAACATTTTTAAAGCAATTTGACATTTTCTTCTTTTACTCAGAGATATCTTTGAAATTTTGTATAAAAATCGAAAGATTGCTAACTACTACTACACAATTTCAGTAGCTACTCTATCACGGCAATAAAATAGAATAATGTAGAGTTTCTATCTCGGCTTCTTCAAAAAGTTATTAACAAAAGTTTTTCAAGAAGGTGGACATTTTCTTCATTTACCCCGAGAGATTTTCAAAATTTTGTATACAAATCAAATTTTTGCTAATTACTACTACACATATTCAAAAGCTACTCTATTAGGGCAATAAAATGGGTCAATGAAGTGTTTTTAACTTGTCTTCTTCAAAAAGTTATTAACAAACGTTTTTCAAGAAGTTCGAAATTTTCTTCACCTAATTAGAGAGTTCGTTGAAATTTTGTATACAAATTGAGATATTGCTAACTACTACTGAGCAAAATCAAAAACTACATTATCACAGCAATTATTTGACACCAAAAAGAGCACAATTGGACTACAATTGACGATTTCGTATCCAAAACAATGTTCGGTGATCGAAAAAGTTAAGCCTCATCGAGCCCGGATAATTTTTTGGAAGTAATTGAAAACTTGTCCAAAATGGTTTGCTCAGTCCATTTTTTTTAATTCATCCCCAATTCTGGCTAAATTGGAGACTGCACACCAAAAATGAGCACAATTGGACTAAAATTGACAATTTGGTCACCAAAACAATGTTCGGTGATAGAAAAAATTCAGATACTTTTTTGGAACTAGGTAAAAACTTGTCCAAATTCGTTCGGTCAGTCCAAATTTTCAATTTTATCACCAATTGTGGCTAAAGTGGAGCCTACCCACCAAAAATGAGCACAATTGGACTAAAATTAACGATTTCGTGTGCAAAACAATGTTCGGTGATCGAAAAAGTTAAGCCTCATCGAGCCCGGATAATTTTTTGGAAGTAATTGAAAACTTGTCCAAAATGGTTTGCTCAGTCCATTTTTTTTAATTCATCCCCAATTATGGCTAAATTGGAGACTGCACATCAAAAATGAGCACAATTGGACTAAAATTGACAATTTGGTCACCAAAACAATGTTCGGTGATAGAAAAAATTCAGATACTTTTTTGGAACTAGGTTAAAACTTGTCCAAATTCGTTCGGTCAGTCCGAATTTTTAATTTTATCACCAATTGTGGCTAAAGTGGAGCATACCCACCAAAAATGAGCACAATTGGACTAAAATTAACGATTTCGTGTGCAAAACAATGTTCGGTGATCGAAAAAGTTAAGCCTCATCGAGCGCGGATACTTTTTTGGAAGTAATTGAAAACTTGTCCAAAATGGTTTGCTCAGTCCATTTTTTTTTAATTCATCCCCAATTATGGCTAAATTGGAGACTGCACACCAAAAATAAGCACAATTGGACTAAAATTGACAATTTGGTCACCAAAACAATGTTCGGTGATAGAAAAAATTCAGTTACTTTTTTGGAACTAGGTAAAAACTTGTCCAAATTCGTTCGGTCAGTCCGAATTTTTAATTTTATCACCAATTGTGGCTAAAGTGGTGCATACCCACCAAAAATGAGCACAATTGGACTAAAATTAACGATTTCGTGTGCAAAACAATGTTCGGTGATCGAAAAAGTTAAGCCTCATCGAGCGCGGATACTTTTTTGGAAGTAATTGAAAACTTGTCCAAAATGGTTTGCTCAGTCCATTTTTTTTAATTCATCCCCAATTCTGGCTAAATTGGAGACTGCACACCAAAAATGAGCACAATTGGACTAAAATTGAAAATTTGATCACCAAAACAATGTTCGGTGATAGAAAAAATTCAGATACTTTTTTGGAACTAGGTAAAAACCTGTCCAAATTAGTTCTGTCAGTCCGAAACTTTAATTTTATCACCAATTGTGGCTAAAGTGGAGCATACCCACCAAAAATGAGCACAATTGGACTAAAATTGACGATTTCGTGTGCAAAACAATGTTCGGTGATCGAAAAAGTTAAGCCTCATCGAGCGCGGATACTTTTTTGGAAGTAATTGAAAATTTGTCCAAAATGGTTTGCTAAGTCCTATTTTGTGATAGCCCACTAATAGAAAATTAAAGAAAACTCGAACTTCATGTGAAGTTTGTCTTTTTCTGCAATTGTTTATTAGTCCACTTTAAATTACACTCTAGAAATAAAAAGGGTGTAAAAGTGTAAAAGTAATTGATTATTTTCATAAGGGTGGAAAAAAGGGTGTAATCTTTTATCATTCCACCCTTAATTACACTCTTTCTAGAGTGTAAAAATAAGAGTGTAAAAATAATTGATTCTTTTAATAAGGGTGGAAAAAAGGGTGTAATCTTTTATCATTCCACCCTTAATTACACTCTTTCTAAGAGTGTAAAAAGAGTGTACAAAAAAGTGTAATAACAGTGTAATTTCTTCAAATTCCACTCTTACACTCTTTTCCCCGGTAAATAAGAGTGGAAAATGGATGACACCCTAATCCCCGCTAATTAGGGGTGAAATAGGGGTGAAACTTCCTCCCGGGTAGTTAATCATTTCCACTTGAAAATCCAAGAGTTCAAGCCACTAGAAATGTCGAAGGCATCCAAAAGATTACAATTCTTCTTAAGGTCGGTTCGTTCTATTATTTATTCGTTCGTCCATTGGTACTATAATCTGGAAATCGTTCGTCCATTGCTACTAAAATCTGAAAATTGTAAACAGAGGGAAACTCGTAATTTTGCTCTGAAGAAATTAAAGTTAGAATTCATCATCGCACTTCACTTTCATTTTGTCAGCGCTTTAATAAATAAAAAAAATCTTTTAAATCGTTATATCGCCACTACCTTACCAGTTTTAGCAACAATTTGTCACACAGACAGAATTAGGTGATTATTCAAGATGATTACGAAAGATTTAAAAAGTACAATTTTGCAACAAGAAATCAGGATTTTCAAATCATCAATTAAATCAATTAAAGCAATT